>NC_083339.1:69964432-70267841 GCF_019175385.1 Lycium barbarum
TAAAATCAAGGGATTCATGGAATGGCTCAATGATCTCATAATGCTCTCAAATCATAGTATCAGAGTTGCTAGAGGAGAATCATCATCATTGTCACAATCATCATAGCAAATATTTCATTTAACATCATAACAAGCTTTAAGAGTCATGAACTTCTAGCTTTTGAAAACAAGGAGGTTATGAAAACATTTATGGGATCATAACTTAGGAATCATGCATTTGAAAGAAAGGACGAGCCTTAACATACCTTCTTGGTCGCCTTAACTTTAGGTACTCAATGCTTGTCCTCCCAGACTCGTAAATCTATATTCAAGAAAATTTATACTATTGTTAGACTCACCTTTATACGCTTGTCTTAGTCTTTCAAATAAATCCTTCTAGAATCGGTCGAAATTTCGGCAGCATCTCCCTATATTCTTTACCTCCTCCAAATACCAAAACAACTCCCAAACAATACCAACAACATCAACAACCATATCAATACAAATATATTCCATAAAAAATCTCACACGATGTTTCTCCAATATTCAAACCAACCATAACAACATCCATAATACCATAATCAAAGAATTATATTCAATTTAGTCTCAAATTAATCCAAAATTCTCTTTCAAACTCAGCTTATGGCCATCAACTTTAATTAAACTCTTTATGATTTTCTCTTATGATTCTTTCCTTTCCAAGAATTACTAAACCTTTATATCATCTTAATCATGTAAATAATAGCAAGAACATACCTTATAGTAGAAGGACTTCACTTTGTTCAGCCTTTCCAAGATTAAGTTCAACACCACCTTCAGATGAAACAAGTAAAATTACCTTCCATAAATTTTCCTTGAGGTTTTGATGTTAATATTCTCTCTTGATGATTTGGAAAGGTTATGAAAGATTATGGAGTATTATGGAAGATTAGGGAAAATTATAGACAGTTAAGGAAAGTTATAGAACTCTAAAGAGTTCTCTAGAAGAGTGGAGGATGAGAAAATGGTGAAATATCATGAGAATAAATGGGTTAGAGGGGTATTTATAAGTGTGGTTAGGCCACTGTAGCAGTACTGTAGCTGGTCGGTACTGTAGCATGCGTTTCTGCTCGGTCAGCTGAACTTGTAATGTCCATAATTCTCTACTCCGATATCGTATCGACGAGCGGTTTGTTGCGTTGGAAACTAGACTCGACGAACTTAATTTAGGCTTTTGAAACACCTTAAAACTCTCAATATACTAGGAGATAGACCCCTCCAAATTTGACCCAAAATTCTGTCAACTTTTTCCAAATTCTGGACAAATTTATTTTCTTTGATTTGTTTGGTCCCGGAGTTTTCCATAGCTTATTATATGAACGTAAACCGTCATGACCATAGGATTACTTCGTATAATATCATACATCCTTGAAGGGAACTCTAGTATCCATACTTAGAGCGTCCAACACTTATAAATTATCACGTCCGAAACTACGGGGTGTAACAGGCTCCAAATTTCAAGTAAACGTACAAAGATGTCGAAACTTACCTCATATATCACACCACGAGATGTACCGATCCTTTAGCAATCTGGCCTGTTATACCTTCCTATTTACTTTCCTTTTCATTCTTCAGCTTTACATTTCAATCATACCTCAATATTCTTACCTTACCCGACATACATCTTTCGTATCGTTGCTTGCCTTTGTACCGATTCATTCAATTTATTTAGTTCACATACTTATAACTGAACTTATCATCAAGAGATACATTTAATCAATTCCTCTGTTGTATTTACACTGACTTACCTCTGAGAACCAATCCATAATCATATAAATACATATTCTGATAACGTTGCCTCAACGAAGTGACTTACCTCTGTAACTTTCAATGTCATCAATCACTTTCTTTTGTCGATACCGTTCTTCTGCTGAAATCAAGGGTTAGTATAAAGAATCTCATTTCTTATAGCTTGGCTCTATCACACGATCTTAGATATGAATGAAAAGTAACCATCCTAAATTCCCTGTAGCCTCCTATTTATAAATATGGCGCACAACACACCATAAACAACACTCTACTAGACACGACTTTGCAGACAACCCCTAGGATGAACTGCTCTGATACCACTTTGTCACACCCCAATCCTGATAGGGCATGATGGGCACCCAACTCTTACTTAGAGCTAGGCGAACCCTCTGGCATTCACATAATGAAACTGGACATATAAATTTTTTGAAATATAATAAAGTACTTTTAGTCAACCTATAGAAATTTGCGAATGATACTCAATTAATAAAAAACCGAGTAAGTCAAACTGACATATCGGCCTAATTGGTCGCTGTATGACATCTCAACATACTAACCACAGTACACTGTCTGGAAAGTCTCTAAGAGTAAACACCTAAATCATATGAGTCGGGACAGGGCTCTGACATAACCGTACACACACATGATAACCATAATGACTCGGCACTGCTCCAGGAAGAAAATGGAGTTTGCCAATCCCATCCGATAGCCAACCATCCTAGCTGAATACATTTGCCTGCAAAATAATCTGGGACTGTGTGGCATCAACACAGCGCCCCTAGGCAAAGGGACGTCAGTACAAACAATGTACCAAGTATGTAAGGCAGCAGTAATCATAAAGAGTGAGGTATAAGTCATAATAAAAGTACGAGAAACAACCTGTAATATGGATAGCCCCGAAGGTAGAGAATAACAATGTAAGTAGCCCCGAAGGCAATGACTAGAAATGTAAATATATACCGTACCCGGCCCTTTAGCAAGGGACTCGGTGAAATGTAAATATATACCGTACCCGGCCTTTTAGTAAGGGACTCGGTGAAATGTAAATATATACCATACCCGGCCCTCTAGTGAGAGATTCGGTGAAATAATCATATATATACTGTACCCGGCCCTTTAGTAAGGGACTCGGTGAACAGTGCAATGAAACTGTGCACGAATACGTACCAGGCCCGGGACTCGGTGAAATGATGTAATAACGTTATGCATGAATAGAATATCAGGAGCAACCATATACAAATTAAATCATCATCTGAGACTCAATAGAATAATTATCATGAACCAACACTTTGAGAATCAAAGATAAATATCATGTCAAGTACCACTGAGAACTAGAATTCATGGGAATTATGTACGTTCATCGTCCGCTTGTTTTATGTAATTCATGCCAAAAAGAAGGAAGGGATAGCCTTAACATACCTTGTCTGCTTCTTAAGATAATCCAAACCTAAGTATTGGGCTTACCAAGATCTGCAACAACGTTAGTAGATACAAAACATTAGCTATAGGTACTTAGGAATCCAACCCTAAGCTAGCACGTCATTTATAGAAATTCGGACAACATTTCCTTTATAAATTCAACAAACCCCGAGAATTCAACTCGGCCAAATCATCAACAACAATACCAAAAAACATATTAAAAACATCAACAATTAATCCCATCGATCCAGCCCCTCAACAACATAAAAATAATTTCAATAATTCGAACAATAATGTGACAAGCGGCAAGCTCGGCTTGTCAATTAAACAATAGTTTTAAACTCCACCTTCATTCCGAAATTTCTCAACAATATTAAAAACAACAATACAACAATAACAAGTTCCAAAACAGCCACCAAACAACCCATATGATAACAACAATTTATCTGTTTTTCGATATAACTTTCGTATTTCATTCATCTAGCAATGTAGATACGACTTGGATAACTCAAATACATCTAGTAGAGGAGAATTCTTACCTTATATTCCAAGAAATAATCTTCTTCCACCTTACTTCATTACAAAGAAATCCTGGATCAACAATCGGTATTAGAATTATGTAATTGACGGACATCACCACCATATTGTTCATCGCATCTTGCTGCATCAACGTGAATTGTACACTTTGTACTTCTAAAAAAAATTTATAGTTCCTCCCATATATTTACTGCTCCATATTTTTAAAGAGATACCTCTCTTTATAAAAGGAATGATTTCAAGCACAACTAGCAATTAGAGACCGTGGGGCCCACCTTTAAATATATATATAACTCATCCTAAACATGCCACCAATACCACCTATAATATGTGTCTGCTGCTACCCTTAGTCATGAACACGTGGAAGTGTTTCAACATAACACTTATTAAATATATTAATATGTAATTCCTTTCCCTCTCCATAATAATCCAATATTTAATCAAATACACGCATAACTAATTTCTTGATCTCAATTCACTTAGTAGTAATCATTTTTAATATACTTCATATACTCATTGCCCTGATCATGTGACATAGTACTAGTCCATAACAGCATTTGCCACACATAAAATATTTAATCATTGTCGTTAAACTTTTCATCTTAAATAATCTTGGGACTTCATTCCTCATATACACCAAATTCTTGATTTTCATGCTTTAATATGATCAAATTCCCCAGGCTTGGGTAAATTTTCTCATGTTGGATGGTTTAAATTCCCGGTCCAAAACACAAGATATAATAGCTTGGACCGTATTTCATTCAAATAAATTTCAAACATCGACGAAACTTATTTTCTTTGATTGTTTAACTTCTAATCCTTACGGTACATTTGTACCATCACTCTAATCACTTATAAGCATGGGGGATAACCTTGTTTCCGTTACTAATGTCATTTAACTCGCACGCTTTCCAACACATGAAAACACAGAATGTAACAATTAGTTGCAAGTTTTCGAGCTTAACAGGTATGTCGGGTTTCTATCTACCTGTGGGAACATTATTGTTCTTCTCCACGCCATGTTCTTCCATGATTATACAAAATTACACTAAAACTAGGGTTTCCAGTCATTTTTATGATAACCTTAAGTGCATGTACTATGATATACCATGCCATATTATTGATTCATTATTGTGTTCTTAATAGTCCACTTTGGTTAATTAGAATATGTCTGTAATTCATGAAAACCCATACTTTGCATTCCATGGGTTCTTAATTGCAAGATATGGACTTCTATGTTTATTTTCATGAACTTCTACATGCTTCCATGTTTTCACACAAGTTATACTCAATATGTATCTTCATGTTCTAATACAATCACGAATCATGTTTACAATCATGTTTATATAATTCATCGGCTACTAAGCCAATTATATCCATGTTCATGTTTAAGGAGTTGCACAAATAACCGATAAAGCTCAGACAGCCTGAAACTACGTATCCCAGCGTAGGATAAGGATCACTCCGCCCAGTTAGGATGATACCATCAAGTTTACCCATTGCGGGTTATTAGATCCATTCATGTTCATGTTTATGTCTTATATGCTGGCAAGGTACAAGATGGCTTAGCTGATCTGGCAGAGATCAAACGCCAAGTGCTTACGTGGTAGTTACATGTCAGTTATACTAAGGCTCTCCCACTCAAAATATTTTACTCATGTTATAGATATATTCATATCAGATGATACTCATGTTCATGTTCAACTTACAGATACAGTTTCAGTTTCAGTTCAATTATGTCATGTGCCATGCTTATTTCATTCAGTTGCTTTACATAACAGTACAATTTGAATGTACTGACGTTCTCTTTTATTTGCCTGGGGGGCTTCATTTCACGATGTAGATTTACAGGACGATGGATCAGCTCGTTAGGACTTTGTAGGTATCAGCTATTGGTGAGCCCCATCTCATTCGGGGTTTTATATTTATTTATTTATTGTCAGTTATACAGTTAAGGTATGTCGGAGGCCTTGTCCCGGTAAACAGTTTAGCACTCAGACTCATGTCAGAGGTTTCATAGACTAGACTAGTCAGTTATGTTATGTCAGATGTTCAGAGTTGTATAGCCAGTGTTGGCTCATTACTTATTATATTTTCAGACTATTTCCGCACTCATGATATATTATTATTTTCAGACTTATGATTATTTGATGCCATGTTTACACAAGCCATGCATGTTTAGATTACATTCCGCATCAGTCCATGCCCCATGTTGATTCAGCCAGCCATATGGTTCGCTCGGTCACATGCAGTCTGGCACTGAATTCCGTGTTACGCCCAGGCCATGGTTCGGGGTGTGACAAAGCTTGGTATCAGAGCCTAGGTTCAAGTGTCTTATGGAGTCTATGAAACCGTATCCAGTGGGATTACTTTTATCTGTGTGTGCACGCCACACATATAAACAGTTGACCATTAAGATATCTAGGATTGCATCACTTTTTTCATACGCTAGATCGTACAGTTAGAACTATGCTTTTAGGAATCCTTCTAACTCGAGCGTGTTACGCATTACGTATTTCAGACAATGCCTTCGAAAAAAAAGTACACCAAGAGACCATCAACCACTAGCCAAATGGCTACTGTTGAGGACTCTTAGACTCAGGAAGTTCACATCGAGGCTCAGGTGCTTGCATCGGATGCAGTGCCCCCGACTAAACCCCCAGATACTGGAAGACCTGCGGAGGTCCTTTCTACAGTTACTCTGCAGCCCAGTGCTACCGACATGGATATTAAGGGAGCTATCCAGATGCTCAACCAAATTGTTGCTAACCAAGCTCAACGTCAGGAAGCGGCTCCTAGCACGAATGCTAGTGGTGGGCCGAATAGTTCTAGGACCAAGGAATTTTTGCATATGAAGCCTCCAGTGTTCACATGTACTGTTAAGGGGGAAGATCCTCAAAACATCATTGATGGGCTTCGCAAAATCTTTCGTGTTATGCACGCTATCGAGACAGAGGCAGCAGAGTTGGGAGATTATCAGCTATAGGATGTTGTTCATATTTGGTATGAGAAGTGGGAACAGTCTCGCAGGGAAGATACACCTCAAGAAACTTGGGACGAGTTTGTAGATGCCTTCATTGACCACTTCTAGCCGATTGAGGTTAGAGAGGCCAAATCTTACGATTTGAGAGACTCTAGCAGAACGACATAAGTGTGAATGACTATTATCTCAAGTTTGTATCTTTGGCCAAGTATGCTCCACACATGGTCCCTGACATGAGGGCCAGAGTTAGGAGATTTGTGTTGGGCCTTATACCTAACTTTCATGGTGATGTGAATATTGCTGCTCAAAATGGGACAATGACTATCACCAAGATGGTTGCTTTTGTAAAGGGTATTGTGGACAAAATGAACGAGGAAGAAGCTCTTCAAAAAGAGAAAGAGAGAGAGAGAGTTTAATAAAAGAGCTAAGTCTACTGGTAACTCCATTGGTGGGGGAAGTGGAGGCAGGAAATTATTTAACAATAGGTCATCAGGACCCGCTTCATCTGCAGGCAGTGCCCCAGCCTCAAAGTTTAGGATTGATCAGAAGAGACAGAATTTCAGGCCAACATACTCCTATTCTCAGGCTAGTGTGGGTCAATAGACTTATGATAATATAGTCTGCAACAAGTGTGGTAAGAGACACCCAGGGGAGTGTCGCATGGGTATGGATATATGCTATAGGTATGGCCAGCGGGGCCATTTTCTGAGGGACTGTTTCCATCAGCGAGACTGGTACTAGTGGTAATTTGGCTTAGTCCACTAATTCAAGAGCTCTTCGAAATTCTCAAGCCCAGTCAGGGAATGGTGCAGCTAAGTCTGGTAATACAGGCGGAGGTCGGAACCACTTGTATGGTTTTAGAATGTCGTCAGGAGACAGAAGCTCATGCAGATGTTGTCACAGGTACACTAACAATATTCACTTTCGAAGTTTATGCCTTTATTGACCCAGGATCAATTCTAACATATGTAACCCTATTTATTGCTAAGAAATTTAGGATAGAACTAGAAAAGTTGCATGAACCCTTTGAGGTGTCCACTCTGGTTAGTGAGTCAGTTATAGCTAGACGTATTTATAGGGGTTGCCCAGTTTTAGTCTACCACCACAGAACCATAGCCGACTTAGCAGAATTGGAAATGGTAGACTTTGATGTAATTATGGGTATGGATTGGTTAGCTTCATGTTATACCACAGTGGATTGTAGAACCAAAATAGTAAGATTTGAATTTCCAAATGAACCAATATTATAATGGAAGGGCAATTTAGTAGTACCCAGGGGTAGATTTATTTCCTACCTTAAAGCTAGAAAGATAATTTCCAAGGGGTATATCTATCACTTAGTTCGAGTCAGGGATGCGAAAACCCAAACCCCAACTCTCTCGTCTGTACCAATCGTTAATGAGTTTCCAGAAGATCTTCCTGGAGTTCCTCCCGACAGGGTGATTGGATTTGGAATCGATCTATTTTCCGGTAGTGAATCGATATCTATTCCTCCATACAGAATGGCTCCAGCAGAGTTAAAAGCCAGTTGAAAGATCTTCTTGACAGGGGATTTATCAGGCCAAGTGTCTCACCTTGGGGTGTGCCAGTCTTGTTTGTCCGAAAGAAAGATGGTTCCTTACGCATATGCATTGATTACCGTCAGTTGAACAAGGTCACCATTAAGAATAGATACCCTCTCGCTGGAATAGATGATTTGTTTGATCAACTTCAGGGTGCCCAGTGTTATTCCAAGATTGACCTCCGATCAGGATACCATCAGTTAAAGGTTAAGGAAGCTGATATTCCGAAGACCGCTTTCAGGACCCGTTATGGTCACTTCGAATTTCTTATCATGTCATTTGGGTTGACAAATGCACCAGCTGCTTTCATGGATCTTATGAATAGAGTTTTCAAGATTTATATTAATTTATTCATCATTGTGTGTATTGATGATATTTTGGTGTATTCCAATAGTGAGACTGATCATGCAGAACATCTCAGAATAGTGCTGTAGACACTTCAGGATCGTGAGCTTTATGCGAAATTTTCAAAGTGTGAATTTTTGCTTAAGTCGGTGGCATTTCTCGGCCACGTGATTTCAGGTGAAGGTGTGAAAGTTGATTCTCAGAAAATTGATGCCTTAAAGAATTGTCCCAGACCCACCTCAGTTTCAGATATAAGAAGTTTCTTGGGTCTGTCAAGCTATTATAGATGTTTTGTAGAGGGATTTTCCTCTATCTCAGCTCCATTGACTAAGTTGACTCTGAAAATGGTCAAATTTCAATGGTCAGATGCATGTGAAGAAAGTTTTGAAGAGTTGAAGAAGAGGTTGACTTCTGCTCTAGTTTTGACACTACTAGAAGGAACCGAATGGTTCGTCGTATATTATGATGCTTCGAGAATTGGTATCGAATATGTCTTAATGCAGCATGGTAAGGTTGTAGCTTATGCATCCCATCAGCTTAAGGTTCATGAAAAGAATTATCTTACTCATGACTTGGAATTGGCAGCTGTGATTTTTGCACTTAAGATATGTAGCCATTATTTGTACGGAGTGCATGTTGATATTTTCACTGATCACAAAAGCTTGCAGTATATTTTCAAGTAAAGAAAGTTGAACCTCAGGCAGAGGAGTCCCTCAAATATTACTCTGAGGGAGTAGGTTCATTTTGGTCCCTCAAATATAATGCTAAGCATATTTAATCCCTTAACTATGCTAAAGTGGGGAACTTTTGGTTCCCCTAATACAACCCGTTTAAAAAGTAATTGTGCTAAACCCTTGTGACACGTGACTCGTAAAGGCTAAATTCATCGGACAAAATGCAAAGCAGAGTAATGGCATTTTACTAAAAAATGCAACTCATATAAGATATTAGCAAAGCATCTCATAATATTTGAATCATATGGTTGGTAACCAACTCTTAAACGGTAATCTGGTAGCACACATGAAATCGTTCCACTTATTTTGGAAGCATGTGAATATAAAGTTTTTTTTTGTTAAATATTAAAAAAATCAGAATTCTTTTTAACAACTGTTATAAATTATCTTAATTGGTGGAACCTCTCCAATTTTTTTCGAAAGCATGTGAATGCAAATTTCAATATATTAGATAAAGTTTTACGTATTTTAAAAAATCAGCTTATTCTTCCAGCCAATTGAAGCTTTCTACAGAGAGTCTAGGGCTTTTTCTGGTGAAGTGTTTCTTCATATGAAGTTGGTGAGAAAGGCGAATAAGTTTAGTATTTTTTTCTGATGGGTTTAGCTCTTACAAGTCACGTGAGTGTCACATGGGTTAAGTACCGTTACTTTTTAAACGGGTTTTGATAGGGAGACCAAAAGTGCTCCACTTTAGCATAGTTCAGGGATTAAATATGCTAAGCGTTATGTTTGAGGGACCAAAATGAACCTACTCCCATAGATAAGGGATTACATATGCTCAAGGTTATATTTGAGGGATCAAAACAAACCTACTCCAATATATAAGGGACAATTTTAGCCTGAAACTCGCTCAAAATATTGATATTTCTATTTGGAAATGACAGATGATAAACATGGACTTTATAACAAGTCTACCTCGCTCATCGCGAAGAAATGACTCTATTCGGTTGTTTGTGGACCGACTTACGAAGTCAGCACACTTCTTGCCAGTTAAGACTGAAGATTCAGCAGAAGACTATGCCAAGTTGTATATTTATGAAATTGTCAGATTGCATGGTACCCCAATGTCCATTATTTCAGATCGTGGTGCTCAGTTCACATCGAACATTTGGAAATCCTCTCAGAAGGGATTGGTACGAAGGTGAACCTCAACACAGCTTTTCATTCGTAAACAAATGGTCAGGTAGAACGTACTATTCAGACTCTTGACGACATGTTGAGAGCATGTGTCCTAGATTTGAAAGGTAATTGGGATGATCACTTGCCTCTGATTGAGTTTGCGTATAATAACAGTTGTCATGCTAGCATAAAGATGGCACTGTTTGAAACTCTGCATGAGCAGAGGTATAGGTCATCCATTGGTTAGTTTGAGGTTAGCGAAGCAGAGTTGTTGGGACCAGATTTGGTCTATCAGGATATAGAGAAAGTCAATTTGATAATTGGGTGTTCTTAAAGGTCTTCCATATATCCATGTTGAGAAATTGCGTGGGAGACTCGTCATTGGTTATTCCTGCTGACACTATAACGGTTAAGGATGGCCTATCCTATGAGGAAATCTTAGTAGCCATTCTTGATCGTCAAGTTCGCAAGTTGAGAACTAAGGAAGTAGCCTCAGTCAAGGTCCTATGGAGGAGTCAGAAAGTTGAAGAGGCTACATGGGAAGCCGAAGAAGACATGGAATCCAGATATCCTCATTTATTTGAAGAGCAAGTAGAAAGCATTCAATGTACCTAACGTCCATATCCATGTCACGTCCCTTACGTATTCATGCCTCACGTTTCATGTATTCAGTATTCATGTCCCATGTCCCAGCATTCATGTTTTCACGAAACCATGTCATGTTAGTTCAGTTCCCATGTTCCATGTCATGTTTTCTCACTTTCTCGTATCCAATCCATGTCTAGTTGTATTTCAAACCACAACCTATCATTCGAGGACGAATGATCCTAAGGGGGAGATATTGTAACACCTCGTAACTCCTAACTAAGCTACGTTTATGATTCAGGACTTAAAAAACCAGATGGGAAGTGTTAGAATTAAAATTCGTTTTAGTTGAGGTTTTACGCCTAGTTATACAGACCATATATTTAAATACAAACAGTGCTTTTGGTCAGTATCGATCCGTGGAAGAAACCATAGTTTTTGGAATTTGGCAGTGGGAAATGCGGTCAGCAAATACGAACCGTATAATTATATACGGACCGTACTTGTGGCTGTATACAGAAATACAGATCGTATTCCGGTCCGTACATCCTGAGGGAAAAATTCCAGGTTCTGGAAAATTCAACCAGTGAAATACGGTCAACCTATACGGATCGTATTTCTAAATACGGGCCGTATAAGTGGACCGTATATTCAACGAAGCCGTAAAAGTATAAATACGGGTCTTCAGCTTTTTATTCTATTTTTCATATTCTCAAGCCCTAGAACGAAGTTATTCTTCTCCCATCATCAAGATACACCAAGGTAAGTCTATCCTATGTATCCCATGTGAATTATAACATATATCCATGATTACTAAATAGGAATTCATTGTTCCTAACCTAGGGTTTTCAACAAAACCTATCACAAGGATTCAAGATTTAGGCTTGTGGGATTCTTCTCAAGTTCAGACCATTATTTACAAGTTTTGGAGTATTAACAGGTATGTAGGATTTCTATCTACGTGTGGGAACATCATTGTTCTTCCCTACGCCATGTTCTTCCACGATTATATGAAAATCCACTAAAACTAGGGTTTCCAGCCATGTACAAGATAACCTTAAGTGCATGTACTATGATATACCATGTTGTATTATTACTCCGTTATTGTGTTCTTAATCGTCCATTTTGGTTATTGATGTCACGACCCAGCTAGGGGCCACGGCGGGTACCCGGAGCTAACCACCGAGCACCGCTAGTTCTTCTTCTAACCTTACTCATTTAATGCTCTTTTATCAATTTCATAATCAAATCATGAGAAAATCATCTTCCATTTGAAAACATAAATACTTTCATATACATATGCCTCTCGGCCATCAAAATAATAATAATAATAATATAGTAGCAATCTCGTGAGACTATCTAACCCACACTGCGTATCTACGAGCCTCTACTGGAGTGCTAAACTGTTATATCCCGTATTTTTGAAAGTCGGATTATTTGTAAGCTGAGGTGGGGCCCACACATCAAGATTTTTTTTGGAACACGTGACAAGCTATATGAATCACATATGTAAAGTTAAACACAACTCATGAAGGACCCTTGGGCCAAATCAAAGTGGAAGCCCTCCAAACGAATATTTTTAAGAAAACGTTTCCGGGTGACCTGACTTGGAGGGGCAAAACATGGTATTATAAGTTTGGAATTTGGAAAAATACCAAGAGATAGACGTTATAGATAATTGAATTAGCTTTCCAACCATAGGTCGTGGGTTCCTAGGTGACGTCGGTACAAGGAGATATGGACGTTTTAAGGTCGAAAGGTCAGTGGGCTATGCCCAACTCGGGACCAACCGGGTTGGCCCAAGAAAAATGAAAAGAAAAAAAAATGAGGCCCAAGTTTAAGAGGGTGGCCGGCCAAAGCCATGGCCCAAACCCACAAAAAAATTAATGAATTATCCATGTGTTAAAATAGATGAAAGGGACCATATATTTATCACTTTATCCATTAGAAGTTTCAAGAAGCACAAAAGATGAAGAACAAAAAAAACAAAGGGCCATTTCGGCCAAGACCCATGGAAATTAAGTACCTTAAATCTTGTTCCAAAAATTGTTTTCTTGTAGTATTCCTACCAATTCAAGTACCCTCTACAACGTGGTATAATTATTTCGGAAGATGGTTCATCCGTTTCATCGTTTCCGCACTTTGGTTAAGTGAAGAAGATTGGAGAAAAAGGTAAGAATTCATTCCATGTTATTATGTTATGACGGTTTGTTTGTGTTGTAGTATGTAGAAATGAGTAGAAAGTATGGAAATATGAAAGTTTACAAAGTGGGTATGTAAGTTGGCATGTAGCCGTGTGTGTATGTATGTTATATACATATGGTGAGTTGAATTTATGTTGTATTCTAGTTGTGAGTATGATGGAATTCATATTGAGAATGAAAGTTGAATGAATTTGGTTGAAGTTGGAAATATAGGTATTGGCCGTGTGGTATATGGAGATTAGAATGGGAATGAATTAATTTTGTTTAATATGTTGGTTGTGTTGTTGTGATCCTTATAGTGTAAAGGAAGGTAATATGATTTAAGTTGGCATTGAAATGGAATGTAAAAGATTATGTCATTCTAATATGATTTTATGATACTGTGGAAATGAAGTCGTTAAGGTGTAAATTATGATGATTGTTGATGAAGTTGGAAGATAGAAACATGTTATGAAAATGTTTGTTAAAGATTAGAAGTTTTGGTGGAATTGTGACTTTGGTGGAAAGTTTGTATATTGTGTATATCTTGTGAATATTTTGTGGAATTGATATGAAATGCTTCCAAATTATATTGGGATGATCTTGATTAATGATGAATGTGAAACCCTTGAGATTTGTTTGGTAATTTGAAGTTGAAATGGAGGTATCGCACTATGTTGGAAAGGGAACTAGTTGTGCCATATTGTGTCTTGTAGTTATTGTTGTTGTTGTTAGTGTTGTTATTGGGTTGTTGTTGATTGTTTTGGCCGAGTTGAATTCTCGGGGATGCTATATGTATAGGGGAAATGCTGCCCAAATTTCTGTAGAAAAGTGTTGATTTGATATTTAAGTCCTAAAGTCTTAGGGTTAACATTTGGTAACTGTGACCATTTGTAGATTTTGGACGAAACGGGAAGTGAACTTGGAAAGGCGTAAAAAGCATAAAAGGTATGTAAAGCTATCCCGATTCTTCTTTTGGCATGTCCTAGATGTACTAGGATCGGATTCGAGCCTCGGAAAATATTCTGTCTTTCGGAATCCGCGTTGAAATTGTCCCTTTTTCATTCAATGGAATTGAACCCTATAAGTACGCTTTGTTACAGAGTTGTGTAAACTTCCGCAAATTGTCTAGAAAGTTATGAAATGTCCCTAGGACCTCCGTAGGTGACTCCATAAGCTTAATATACGTAATTTGAGCCCACCGCTTCGGTTGTCCCGAGGTGGGCCCACTATTTCCGACTTTACCCTTTTTGTGTTTATAACTTAATTTCAAACGGTTCTAAAGGAAACGCCTTAACTACTCTTCTAACTACCAATGATACTTATTCTAAATACTTTATTGAATCTCTGTAAAGGTATGATATTTTGTGTCTCATTTAGTCTCCCACTATTCCCGCTTTGCCTTATAGTGTACTATTGCCTTATTTTCGAACAATATAAAATGAAACGTTTTAACTATCCTTTTAACTACTAAGGAAAATTGTTTTAATGATTCCCTCGAGTCTGGTAAACTATTTTGGAATATGAAAATGATCCCAGAAGGATTATTCTTCCGTAACTCATTATGACATACGACATACACTTACTATGATTCTGTCCGATTTCATTGGTTTGATTTGTCATTCGATATGCCTCATTGAGTCTCTGGAAATATATGGTATTTTTATTGCATTTAGTTTCTCACTACTCCATTCGTGGATGCCTCAATGTTTCCCACACTGAGCCCGGGCCAGGATATGTTGTCAAGCGTATTCCACTGCATTGTTCGCCGTGCCTCGATGTGAGGGGGCAGGTATATATGTACATAGGTTGTGGAGTATGTTGTGCCATGTACACACACTCTGATATGATATGATCTGATATGTTATGTTACGGGGTTATCCCCTACTCTGCTCCTTATGTGTTGTGGCACCAGTGTCGGGGGGTGGCCACGTTCTGTTTGCGGAGTCCCTTGGCAGGGGTCGGATATGATATGGTATATGTTTCTGTACACACTCCTCATGTTTTGAAAATATGCATTTGATACTTCGGATGTTACACTCACTCCTCTGTAAGTTCTGTTTCAGTTATGATCTTGTTCCGTAATGGGATCAGGTACGACCTATGTTTTCAGTGAATACTATTTATGCTATATGATCAGCATTTTGCTAATCTGGATATTCAGTTCATTTTCTGTATCTTCTGCTTCGATTATGACTTTGTTTACTACGTTCCGTGCTTTACATACTCAGTACATATTTCGTACTGACCCCCTTCCTTCGGGGGCTGCGTTTTCATGCCGCGCAGGTACAGACGACAGATTTGCTGACCCGCCTGCCTAGGACATCTATTCTGCTATTTTGGGAGTGCTCTTTTGTCCAGAGCCTATATGTTGGTACAGTCTGCTGCTATTGTATATATGTATGCTATTCAGGGGTATGACGGGGCCCTGTTCCGTCTTATGATTCTGTTATAATCTGTAGAGGTCTGTAGACATACTTGTGTGGGTTCTGTATATGTTTTGGATGATATGATTTGTGACAGCCTTATCGGCTTCCATGTACTATGTCGGTTCATTTATGATAATTACTAACGCCAATTGATTTTTACATTTAAAAATATTCTGCCGATATGCTAGTTGGGTTATTGGGTACGTTTGGGTGTCCAGCACAGACACTAGTCGCGGCCTACGGAGTTGGGTCGTGACAAAAGTGGTATCAGAGCGGTTCGTCCTCGGAGTGTCTACAGACGGTGTCTAGTAGAGTCTTGTTTATCGGTGTGTTGTGCACAACATCTATAAACAGGAGGCTACATGACATTTAGGGTGTTACCTTTCTTTGAATCTTAGATCGTGCGATAGAGCCCGCTGTAGGAAATGAATTCCTTTTTTTTACTAACCTCTGATTTCAGCTGGAGAACGGTATCGACGTAAGACAGCGACTGATGATATTGGAAGCTACACAGTACACAGGTAAGTAATGGCATGAAAGATGTATGATGGGTAAGGTGTTTGAAATACGATTGAAACATGAAGCTGAAGATTGAAAAGAAAAAAATAAAAAGGAAAGTGTAGTAGGTGCAGTTTGAGTTGGACATGTGAGGTAAGCCCCGACATCTTTATACTTTTATTTGAAATTGTTAGCCCCGTGTGGCTATGATGCGATATGATACGATACGTATATACGTATATGTGTTGGCCCTGTGAGGCATGGTTGGTATTTCCTGTGTACAGGTTTTGGGATAGTAAGAAATACAGAGGAACCTCTGCCCAAATTTTTCTAGGAATATGAAGAGGAAAATGAGATATAAATTCTTAACATGTCTTGAAGGTCGATACCGATAGGGTAAATCTACTATGTTGGATTAAAGTTTAAGAGATACCCTCCATGTCATTCGTAAGAAGTATTATCCGTATTTGGAAAATTTTATCTCGAGAAAGCATATATGAGTAGCAGATTTGCAATTTATTTAAACGAACCGGAATATGGTCCGACCCCATTTTGCTTTAGGACAGCATATGTGGAAGGGCAAAAAATGTCCAACGAATAAGTTTCCTCTAATTGGAAGAATACAAAGTGTATGACAGGCAGTGGAAATTGAGTGGTCCGTTTACGACTCAAAAATATACATATACACAAATATGGAGGTAATTATGTGAGTTAAGTGCTAAGAGATTCCGCGAAGTTCGTCGGATTCTAGTTTGTAACATTTTATCAGGTCTCATCGACTGGTTGGAGATGGGATCTATGGAATAAAAACCTAAACCCGTGAGCTGTCTAAATGTATATATATACACACGCATGGAGGTAAATATTGAGGATTTATAGGGGCGACACGATAACTATATAGTTAGAAAAGTAAAAGAATCCCTCTAAATCGGGGTGGGACCCGCTACGAGAACGTTTTGAAAGTTGTTAAGACCCCGATTTGCCTTAAATTACGTGACCAAGGTCGCGCGGGGCAGTTGACGTGATTATACCGGCCTTAACGCACCTAAATGTATTAAAGTTTTAAGGTTAAGCGTGCTAGGGCCAGAGAAATTTTGGGATGGGTGACCCCCTTGGAAATGTACAAAAATTTTCGCAAACATAGATATAAGAGACGAATAGGAAATTCGGGGTAACCTAAAAGGGAATTAGGATATGTGGAAAGGTAAGAAACTTTATAGGGGTCACACGAGCTGAGACGAATTAGATTGCTAAAAAGGAAGAAAAAGCAGCACAACTCTGAAATTAGAGTAAATTTGAACAAGTGATTGAAGATGTATTGTAAAAGAAATGGCAGTGATATATATATGTATAGGTAGGGCCCCCCATTTATGACTATGTCGATCGATTGGTGAACCCTAATAGCCGGTGTTGTAATATATGGAAAGCATTAACTGGACAGAATTTACGAGAAAAGGGGAAAGGTATGGTACAGATGTTACGAAGTAGACTGATATTCATTTTCCTACTGGTTGAGGTTGGAAGATTCTAATACAACGATGTTTGGAAAGAAAAGAGAATAATTGAGAGGGAGGTAAGGAGATCAAATACCAGAAAAAGTGAACCGTAAGAAACATAGTTAAGCAGAGTCTTTAAAAGAGTTGACGGGCAAAGCACAAATGTTAATTGCGAAAACGAGCTAGAATGAAATAGTGCAGGGCAAAGGAAAACTTATGGCATGAAACGATGAATCATGTGAGTATCAAATAATTCGATTATTGAGGAAACAGAACGACAGATAAGGAATGGGTATGAAGGAAGAATGTGATTACTAAGAGATAAACTTCTACATTAATTATATTACTTGAGTGCCAGCTATCGGATAAGATTTTGTACTATATAATCGTGATTCTGTTAAGGTTTCGTACGAAGATAATCAAGTTATAGGTTAGAAAGAAAAGACATGGATATGGTAGAAGTATAACCCCAAAGAAGGGGAGCAAATGAAAGTAAAGTAAGCATAAATGAAAACAATTGACACATAGAAGATTGAAGCGATAAGGAATTGGCCTAGGCCTTCGACATCGACTGAAATACGCAGTTCTCTGGGATTGGTCGGATGTTACAGAAGATTTGTAGAGAAATTTATTTCTGCTACGACACTATTAATGAAGCTAATTCAGAATGCAGTGAAATCTCAGTGGACCGGTACTTGTGAATGTAGTCCCAGTTGCTGAAGGGAAGCTAACGTTGTGGCAGACGCACTTAACCGCAAATCTATGGGCGGTTTGACCGGCGTGTATCCAGAAAGAAGGAATTAGCTTGTAAAATTCATCAGTTAGCTAGCCTTGGAGTCCGTTTGGTCAATTCTGGAGATATTGGGATTTTGTCGGAGAAGTTGCTGAATCGTTGATTAGGGAAGAGGTAAAACAGCGTCAGTTCGAGGATTCTATTCTGGTATGGTACAAAGATACAACCCTTGAAAAGAAAGGGACCCAGTTGAGATCTCACCTGATGGGGTATTATTATACAGAGGCAGATTATGTGTGCCTGACGTTGCAGGGCTGCGACGGCCAATTATGGGCGAAACGCATAATGTTCGGTATTCTGTTATCCTGAATCCACTAAAATGTACCATGAACTTATATGCTTATACTGTGGAATGGCATGAAACGGGACATCGCAGAGTTCGTTGCCCAGTGCCCGAATTGCCAGCAGGTTAAAATTGAACATCAGAAGCCAAGTGGACTTCATTACTGGGTTGCCTCGCACTCCGCGGAAGTATGACTCTATTTGGATTATTGTGGATAGGCCGACAAAAAATCATCCCGCTTTCTTCCCGTCAGAACCACTTACTCAGCGAAGGATTATGCCAGACTATATATTAAAGAAATAGTAAAACTCCACGGAGTTCCTACATCTATTACCACTGACGGAGGTGCCCATTTTATGGAAAATTTCTGGAGATCTTTTCAGGAAAGATTAGGGACTAAGGTGAGTCTGAGCATAGCATTCCATCCGCAGAGCGATGGACAGGCCGAGTGCACTATATAAACGCTAGAAGATATGTTGCGAGCCTGTGTTATTGATTTCAGAGGCAGCTGGGATAGTCATCTGCCGTTGATTGGGTTTGCTTATAATGACAGCTACGATTCTAGCTTAATACGAGGCTTTGTATGGCAGAAAATGCAGGTCACCGATCGGCTGGTTCAATATTGGCGAAACAGAGTTAATCGGTCCCGATATGATCCAGCAGGCCGTTGATAAGGTGAAACTCATCCGAGAAAGACAATTAGCAGCCAGAGTCGACAGAGATCGTATGCTGACAAACGGCGTCGACCCTTAGAGTTCCAGGTCGGCGATTGGGTATGTTTGAAAGTATCGCCTATGAGAGGCGTAATGCGATTCGGCAAAAAGAGTAAGCTCATTCCGCGATATATCGGACCCTATCAGATTATTTGAAAGATTGGGAATGTCGCCTACGAGTTAGATTTACCATCTGATTTGGAAGCGGTACATCCGGCATTTCATGTATCTATGCTCCGCGAATGTGTCGGTGGTCCTCCTAGAATATTTCCAGCAAATAATATTCGGGTGACGGAGTAACTATCGTACGAAGAGCAGCCTGTAGCCATTCTGGATTGCCAGGTAAGGAGATTGCAGAATAAAGATGTAGCTTCCGTTAAGGTGCTGTGGCAGAACGATAACAGGGAAGAGATGACCTAGGAAACTGAAGAAGAAATATCCTTGGTTATATTCAATAATGAATGTGTATCATATGAGCCGACCATAAAAAGAAACTCCCCCGAAGTACTTACAGACCCTATAAGACTAATCTAACATTCGAGGACGAATGTTCTAAAGGGGGGGAGGATGTTATATCCCGTATTTTTGAACGTCGGATTATTTGTAAGCTGAGGTGGGGCCCACACATCAAGATTTTTTTTGGAACACGTGACAAGCTATATGAATCACATATGTAAAGTTAAACACAACTCATGAAGGACCCTTGGGCCAAATCAAAGTGGAAGCCCTCCAAACGAATATTTTTAAGAAAACGTTTTCGGGTGACCTGACTTGGAGGGGAAAAACACGGTATTATAAGTTTGGAATTTGGAAAAATACCAAGAGATAGAAGTTATAGATAATTGAATTAGCTTTCCAACCATAGGTCGTGGGTTCCTAGGTGACGTCGGTACAAGGAGATATGGACGTTTTAAGGTCGAAAGGTCAGTGGGCTATGCCCAACTCGGGACCAACCGGGTTGGCCCAAGAAAAATGAAAAGAAAAAAAAAATGAGGCCCAAGTTTAAGAGGGTGGCCGGCCAAACCCATGGCCCAAACCCACAAAAAAATTAATGAATTTTCCATGTGTTAAAATAGATGAAAGGGACCATATATTTATCACTTTATCCATTAGAAGTTTCAAGAAGCACAAAAGATGAAGAACAAAAAAAACAAAGGGCCATTTCGGCCAAGACCCATGGAAATTAAGTACCTTAAATATTGTTCCAAAAATTGTTTTCTTGTAGTATTCCTACCAATTCAAGTACCCTCTACAACGTGGTATAATTATTTCGGAAGATGGTTCATCCGTTTCATCGTTTCCGCACTTTGTTTAAGTGAAGAAGATTGGAGAAAAAGGTAAGAATTCATTCCATGTTATTATGTTATGACGGTTTGTTTGTGTTGTAGTATGTAGAAATGAGTAGAAAGTATGGAAATATGAAAGTTTACAAAGTGGGTATGTAAGTTGGCATGTAGCCGTGTGTGTATGTATGTTATATACATATGGTGAGTTGAATGTATGTTGTATTCTAGTTGTGAGTATGATGGAATTCATATTGAGAATGAAAGTTGAATGAATTTGGTTGAAGTTGGAAATATAGGTATTGGCCGTGTGGTATATGGAGATTAGAATGGGAATGAATTAATTTTGTTTAATATGTTGGTTGTGTTGTTGTGATCCTTATAGTGTAAAGGAAGGTAATATGATTTAAGTTGGCATTGAAATGGAATGTAAAAGATTATGTCATTCTAATATGATTTTATGATACTGTGGAAATGAAGTCGTTAAGGTGTAAATTATGATGATTGTTGATGAAGTTGGAAGATAGAAACATGTTATGAAAATGTTTGTTAAAGATTAGAAGTTTTGGTGGAATTGTGACTTTGGTGGAAAGTTTGTATATTGTGTATATCTTGTGAATATTTTGTGGAATTGATATGAAATGCTTCCAAATTATATTGTGATAATCTTGATTAATGATGAATGTGAAACCCTTGAGATTTGTTTGGAAATTTGAAGTTGAAATGGAAGTATCGCACTATGTTGGAAAGGGAACTAGTTGTGCCATATTGTGTCTTGTAGTTATTGTTGTTGTTGTTAGTGTTGTTATTGGGTTGTTGTTGATTGTTTTGTTCGAGTTGAATTCTCGGGGATGCTATATGTATAGGGGAAATGCTGCCAAATTTCTGTAGAAAAGTGTTGATTTGATATTTAAGTCCTAAAGTCTTAGGGTTAACATTTGGTAAATGTGACCATTTGTAGATTTTGGACGAAACGGGAAGTGAACTTGGAAAGGCGTAAAAAGCATAAAAGGTATGTAAAGCTATACCGATTCTTCTTTTGGCATGTCCTAGATGTACTAGGATCGGATTCGAGCCTCGGAAAATATTCTGTCTTTCGGAATCCGTGTTGAAATTGTCCCTTTTTCATTCAATGGAATTGAACCCTATAAGTACGCTTTGTTACAGAGTTGTGTAAACTTCCGCAAATTGTCTAGAAAGTTATGAAATGTCCCTAGGACCTCCGTAGGTTACTCCATAAGCTTAATATACGTAATTTGAGCCCACCGCTTCGGTTGTCCCGAGGTGGGCCCACTATTTCCGACCTTACCCTTTTTATGTTTATAACTTAATTTCAAGCGGTTCTAAAGGAAACGCCTTAACTACTCTTCTAACTACCAATTATACTTATTCTAAATACTTTATTGAATCTCTGTAAAGGTATGATATTTTGTGTCTCATTTAGTCTCCCACTATTCCCGCTTTGCCTTTTAGTGTACTATTGCCTTATTTTCGAACAATATAAAATGAAACGTTTTAACTATCCTTTTAACTACTAAGGAAAATTGTTTTAATGATTCCCTCAAGTCTGGTAAACTATTTTGGAATATGAAAATGATCCCAGAAGGATTATTCTTCTGTAACTCATTATGACATACGACATACACTTACTATGATTCTGTCTGATTTCATTGGTTTGATTTGTCATTCGATATGCCTCTTTGAGTCTCTGGAAATATATGGTATTTTTATTGCATTTAGTTTCTCACTACTCCATTCGTGGATGCCTCAATGTTTCCCACACTGAGCCCGGGCCAGGATATGTTGTCAAGCGTATTCCACTGCATTGTTCGCCGTACCTCGATGTGAGGGGGCAGGTATATATGTACATGGGTTGTGGAGTATGTTGTGCCATGTACACACATTCTGATATGATATGATCTGATATGGCCATCTGATATGATATGTTATGTTACGGGGTTATCCCCTACTCTGCTCCTTATGTGTTGTGGCACCAGCGTCGGGGGGTGGCCACGTTCTGTTTGCCGAGTCCCTTGGCAGGGGTCGGATATGATATGGTATATGTTTCTGTACACACTCCTCATGTTTTGAAAATATGCATTTGATACTTCGGATGTTACACTCACTCCTCTGTAAGTTCTGTTTCGGTTATGATCTTGTTCCGTAATGGGATCAGGTACGACCTATGTTTTCAGTGAATACTATTTATGCTATATGATCAGAATTTTGCTAATCTGGATATTCAGTTCATTTTCTGTATCTTCTGCTTCGATTATGACTTTGTTTACTACGTTCCGTGCTTTACATACTCAGTACATATTTCGTACTGACCCCCTTCCTTCGGGGGCTGCGTTTTCATGCCGCGCAGGTACAGACGACAGATTTGCTGACCCGCCTGCCTAGGACATCTATTCTGCTATTTTGGGAGTGCTCTTTTGTCCAGAGCCTATATGTTGGTACAGTCTGCTGCTATTGTATATATGTATGCTATTCAGGGGTATGACGGGGCCCTGTTCCGTCTTATGATTCTGTTATAATCTGTAGAGGTCTGTAGACATACTTGTGTGGGTTCTGTATATGTTTTTGATGATATGATCTGTGACAGCCTTATCGGCTTCCATGTACTATGTCGGTTCATTTATGATAATTACTAACGCCAATTGATTTTTACATTTAAAAATATTCTGCTGATATGCTAGTTGGGTTATTGGGTACGTTTGGGTGTCCAGCACAGACACTAGTCGCGGCCTACGGAGTTGGGTCGTGACATAAACATACGGACAGGACAAGACCCCGTCATGCCCAAAATATACATGTACACAAAAGAATGATCATAAGCACCTCCGGACAATGGAGTGCTCTCAAATCAGCCGCTAGCTCCTATGAGTCCGGATCAGGATCAACTCCCTGTCTACCTGTGGGCATGAACACAACGTCCAAAGAAAACGGACGTCAGTAAGAATATTGTACTGAGTATGAGAGGCATAAACAATGAAATAAGTCAATGATATAAAAGAGATATCAATATGGAACATCTGTGTCTGACTGTCAAGTATAAAGGAAATAAGTCCTACTGTCTTACTCATACTCACCATCATATCATATATGCATAATGAATAATATAAACTGCCCGTCCATATAGGTACGGTGTGATACCGTATAAGTTGCCCGTCCATATCGGATCGGTGTGATAATCATAACATTAGCCTGCGTCCAGGCCTCTCGCGTCCGGTGTATAAGCTGCCCACTATAGTGGTGTGTGTATTTGCCCGACCATATAGGTACGGTGTTTCATCATCATCATATGCTCATTATCATAATATACTCATTATAGTATACTCATTATAATATACTCATTATAGTATGCTCATCGTAATATACTCAATATAATGTACCTATCATAATGCATGCACAAGGCTCAAGAACGACCATACTTTATCGGGGTGACGTAAGGTCATGATCCCCCGATTCCATTATAGAACATACATTGACCTTCTGCCTCACCTTGAAGGAAATAGCATATAAGGTGATTGTAAGCGATAAATAGCATCATTAACGTTATTGGATTATCATATCATACATTTTAGAATCTCTATACTTTAACTCATCATCATCACTATAGGATTCATAACCTATCTCTTATCTCATACCGCTATTCATGGGTATAGACTTTTGGCTTTCGCAATGTAGGAATTCATGAATAGGAAAGAAGAGTCATGATATGGGATTCATGCCATTAGAAGGAAAGGGACTAGCCTCACATACCTTTCTCGTTTAATTAGTCTATCGTTCGCTTGTTCTCCTTCAATGTCACGTTTCTACCTTCAAGAGAGAATTCGCATTAACGTTACTTACTCGACCATAAGAAACCGCTACTAGTTCTAGAAAAAATTGGGCAGCATTTCCTTTGTTTAAACTACCTTCCCATATTCTATATCAACTCTCAAACGTTCATAACAACATTCTCAATATGATAGACAACACTCATCATTCGTTTACAATATCCGTATTTCACAATTTGTCTTCAATTTCTCCATAGTCATGGCCATGGTTCATTGTTGCATTTTTCTCGCATAGGATACTCATTCCATGTTCTAAATGTCATTCATAACATTTCTATAATCACAAATTATCAATGATCATGGCTCAATTCAAACCTTTACTCAACATTGCAACTATTCACACTTTCATAACCCATTTCTTACATCCTTCTATAATCCAAGTGTTTCAACTCTTCCATACCCTAAATAACATGTAAACGCCATAGAACATACCTTGGATGTTGTAGGAACAAGCCTTGAGTGGTATTACTCTTCTTGCACGAAAACCCTAGTTTTCTTCTCTTGAAATTTCTTAACTTGGATGAACTTTGATGAGTTTCATACACTGGATTCACTTGGATTCTTGATATTGATCTTTGGTTTCCTTTGTTTTCTTGTAGATGAAGAGTGGAGAATATTCTAGAGGTTTCTAGAGAGAAGTATCGTGGAAATGAAATGAATTAATGAGCTTGGGTCTCCTTTTTAATGACTTAAAATCTGATCTGAAATGAACAGTAGTTGAAGTGCACAGTGGTCGTAAACCCAGTTTACGGTCCGTATTTCGGTTTACGGCCCGTATTCTGTGGGTGTATTTAAGCATAACAGAACCGGAAAGTCAGACTGAGGACATGGTGGTTTAACGAGCCGTATTTCAAGTCGTATTTAACCATTCAAGCATTTGGCAGAAAGTTGATGTTTTGGAAGTTGAAATGCGACATGGCAGTTTATGGCCCGTAAACTACTTTACGGTCCGTATTTAATTTTATGATCGACTGGGCCGAAGTGCAAATCTGCAACTTTCACATCTTCAGAACCTATAATTAGTCATTGTGGAGCATAACCTATCTCTTATTGCAATTGCTTTTGGAAATCTAACTTAGGGTCGTCAAACGTCATTTCCCTCTGATTAAAACATCGTATACTCATATTCTTCGTTAGTCTATTCACTGTACGAGATTGGAAATTTCCGATGTGTAACATTCTTCCCCCCGTTTGGAACATTCGTCCTCGAATGTTAAGTCATCGGGGATTCTAGAAAGATTTCGCCAGAGTTTCCCCTGTAATATGGCGCTACCATCCTGTCACAACAACCCATAATATCATTGCCTCACTGGGCTACATCACAATATCAACATATTTATTGCCACACACGACCAGAAGCATGAAAAGTAAGCATATATAACTTATATCATTGGTGTTTCATCTTGAATCTCTCCCGGGGGTTGAAATAAATGCGGGTACGTGGATTTTATCTTCTCTTCCGCCTCCCAAGTCATTTCTTCTCGGTTATTGTTTCGCCACAAGACTTTAACTGAAGCCACTTCCTTGTTTCGAAGTCTTCGTACTTGCCTGTCTAAGATGGCAATAGGTACTTCTTCATATGTTAACTTTTCTGTCACTTGCACATCATCTATTGGGACAATCCTTGTGGGATCCCCAACACACTTGCGGAGCATCGAAACATGGAAGACTGGATGGACTGATTCAAGCTCCGAAGGAAAGTCCAATTCATAGGCTACATGACCCACCTTGCGGATAATTTTATAGGGTCCAATGTATCTAGGACTTAACTTCCCTTTCTTGCCAAATCTCATCACCTCTTTCATTGGCGACACTTTCAAAAATACCTAATCATCAACCTGGAATTCCAAGTCTCGTCGGCGATTGTCCGCATAACACTTTTGGGGACTTTGGGCTGTCAACAATCGGTCTCGGATCACCTTGACCTTTTCTACCGCTTGCAGAATCAATTCAGGACCTATCAACTGTACTTCTCCTGTTTCGAACCATCCAATCGGGGATCTACACTGCCTTCCATATAATGCTTCATACAGATCCATTTGGATACTGGAATGGTAACTATTGTTGTATGCAAACTCAATAAGGGGTAAGTTATCATCCCAACTACCACCGAAATCCAGCACATATGCTCGTAGCATATCTTTTGAGGTCAGAATAGTACGTTCAGCTTGTCCATCAGTCTGCGGATGAAATGCCGTGCTAAGTTTCACTTGAGTACCCTGACCTTCTTGAAAGGATTTCCAGAACATGGCTATAAACTGTGCTCCTCTATCTGTGATAATGGACAATGGAATACCATGGAGTCGCACAATTTCTTTGAGATACAACCTCGCATAATCTTCTACTGAGTATGTGGTTCTGACCGGAAGAAAATGAGCTACTTTCGTAAATCTATCCACGATTACCCATATAGAATCATACCTGCCTCGAGAATGAGGTAACCCCACAATAAAATCCATGTTGAGTACTTCTCATTTCCAAGTAGGTATTTCCATTGCTTGCAATAATCCTCCTGGCATCTGATGTTCGATCTTTACTTGTTGACAATTTGGACATTGAGCCACAAATTCCGCTATATCTCTCTTCATGCCATCCCACTAATATATTAATTTAAGATCATGATACATTTTGGTTGCGCCTGGGTGAATGCAATACCGAGAACAATGTGCTTCTTCTAGAATTTGTCGACGCAATTCTGCCACATCCGGCACACAAAGCCTACTCCGGTATCTAAGAATTCAATCCGTGGAAACTTCAAATGGGGACTTTTTTTTTCATGAGACATGTTTCTGTAATGGCACAATTTAGGATCTTCATACTGGTGCTCTTTCACTTCCATGCTCAAGGATGAAACTGTGGGATCATTAATACAAATCCCTGCACTACCCGAATAAATCACACGCACTCCAAGATTAGCTAATTGGTGGAGCTCATGAACCATCTCTTTCCTTTCCGGAGGGACTTCACATAAACTGCCCATTGATCGGCGACTAAGCGCATCGGCAACCACATTTGCTTTTCCGGGGTGGTATAAGATATTCACATCATAATCTTTCAACAATTCTAACCACCGCCTTTGTCGAAGATTTAACTCCTTCTGTTTGAAAATGTACTGGAGGCTTTTATGATCGGTATAGATGTCAACATGCACACCATACAAATAATGTCTCCACATTTTCAATGCATGAATAACCGCAGCTAATTCAAGATCATGAGTTGGATAGTTCTTTTTATGTTTCCGCAGCTGCCTCGAAGCATATGCAATAACTCTACCGTACTGCATTAATACGCATCCTAACCCAACACTAGAAGTATCACAATACACGACGTAGCCATCTGTCCCTTCTGGAAGTGTTCAAACCAGAGCTGAGGTTAATCTGTCCTTCAACTCTTGGAAGCTGCGTTCACAAGCATCATTCCATAGAAATTTGGCTGACTTCTGGGTTAGCTTCGTCAATGGGGCTGAAATAGATGAGAAGCCCTCTACGAATCTTCTATAATAACCTGCCAATCCCAGAAAATTACGAACATCCGTAGGCGTTGTAGGCCTTGGCCAAGTCTTCACAGCTTCAATTTTCTGAGTGTCGACTCGAATGCCATCATCCGAAATAACATGGCCCAGAAATGTTACAGAATTTAGTCAAAACTCGCACTTTGAAAATTTTGCATATAATTCCCGAGCTCAAAGAATGCTAAGAACAATTCGCAAATGATCTGCATGTTCCGATTCTGTGCGAGAGTACACAAGAATATCATCAATGAATACTATCACAAATAAGTCCAAGAGTGGCCTGAACATATTATTCATCCAAATTCATAAACACGGCCAGAGCATTGGTCAGCCCAAACGACATTACTCGGAACTCATAGTGGCCATATCTCGTTCTGAAGGCTGTTTTGGGAATATATTCTTCTCTAACCCTCACTTGATGATAGCCCAACCTCAAGTCTATTTTGGAAAACCACTTGGCACCCTGTAATTGATCGAATAAATCATCAATCCATGGGAGAGGATATTTGTTCTTTATCATCACTTTGTTCAACTGCCTATAATCGATGCACATTCATAGGGATCCGTCTTTCTTTCTCACGAACAAGACAGGTGCTCCCCACGGTGATGAACTGGGTCTAATAAACCCCTTTCCAAGCAAATCTTTCAACTGTGCTTTTAGCTCTTTCAATTCTGCCGGAGCCATTCGATATGGAAGAATAGAAATAGGCTTGGTGTCCGGCAACACATCAATGGCGAAGTCAATCTCTCTTTTTGGAGGAAGACCTGGAAGTTCGTCTGGAAATACATCCGGAAATTCATTCACTGCCGGAACGGATTGGAAAGTTGGGGACTTTGCCTCGGTGTCATGAACCCGAACTAGATGATAAATATAGCCTTTGGCTATCATCTTCCTTGCCTTAAGGTAGGAAATAAACCTACCCTTCAGAGATGCTGCTTTACCCTTCCATTCAAGCAGGGACTCTCTCGGAAATTGGAATCGAACCACTTTGGTTCGGCAATCGACATTAGCATAACACGATGCCAACCAATCCATGCCCATAATCATATTAAAATATAACATTTCTAGCTTAATCAAATCAGCTTTGGTCTGGCGATCACATATCACAACTACATAATTTTTATACACTTGTCTCGCTATCACGGGATCACCAACCGGAGTAGATGCCTCAAAGGGTTTGATTGACTCAGGTTTCACCCCAATACAACCAGCAACATATGGAGTAATATAAGAGAAAGTAGAACCCGGATCTATCAATGCATACACATCAGGGGAGAATATAGACAATGTACCTGTAACCACATCCGGAAAGGACTCAAGATCTTGTCGTCCGGCTAAAGCATATACACGGGGGTCTCCTCTGGCTATAATCTCCCTCAAACTGAGAATCCGAGACCCTCGAACTCTGACCCTGTCCTGAACGAAGGGAGCGATCAAATCTCCTACCCATAAATTGAGGAGGTGCACTGGTCACTGACTGGCCGGAATGTCTGGAGTAAGTCTGCCTTGATCCCCCTCTATAATCACTGCCTGCCCCCATAGATCTAGCTCTCTTACTTTGCCTTCTATCAATATCGCGATCACTTCTTTGTGGTTGCTGTCGTCCTTCTGGATTCTGAGCATGGGCTTGTATTCAGGAAATATCCATCCCGTCTTGCAACGAAGCCGTCAAACAGTATTTAAATAAATGTGGTCCCAATCCACTCACAAATCTATGTACCCGATCTCCCATGTCGGCAACTATAGACGGGGCACATCTAGCCAATGAATTAAATTGTAGGCTATACTCCCAAGCACTCAGGCTTACTTGCTTCAAATTAAGAAATCTATCCGCTCTAGCTCGGCGGACCTCAGGTGGCAAGTAATGACGAATGAAAGCATCTATGAATTCTTGCCAAACCGGAGGAGGCGCATTCTCTCCTTTTGACAATACCCAATTATTATACCATAAGACTGCCACATCCCGGAGTCTATAAGATGCCAACTCCACGGATTCAGTTTCAGAGGCATGGACAATCCTCAATGTCCTCAACATTTCATCAATGAAACCTTGCGGATCTTCATCCGGTTTTGACCCGAAAAACTCCGTAGGACTTAGACTCATAAAATCACGGGCTCTGGTACTTGCTGCCCGATCACTTGAACTCACATTTTGTCGCTGTGCCTGTGTGGCAACCAATTGTGTCAATAACTGAATAGCTTCGGTCATTTGTTGACCCGAAGCAGCCAGTGGAGGAATTGGAGCTGAAGCTCCTCCTTGTTCTTCTACATTAGGCGGGGTGGAGGAAGTACTAGATGGGGCATCATTTTGTGACTCACCCTCTTCCACATTCATTGGCGGCTCTCTTTCTACCCGCCTCTTTGTTGTAGTCTTTCCCTTCTGGGCAGCTGTAGCTTTTCCTTTTGGCGGCATTCTGAAATCACAACACACTATTAGGGAGGATAAAATCTTATACACGGCTCTATCGCATGATCTCATAAGAAAAAAGATGGTCATTTTTCCTAAATGCCCTGTAGCCACTTATTTATAGATGTGGCGCGCAACACACCATAAACAAGACTCTACTAGACACGGCTCGTAGACACTTCCTGGGACTGAACTGCTCTGATACCACTTTTGTCACGACCCAGCTAGGGGCCGCGACGGGTACCCAGAGCTAACCACCGAGCACCGCTATTTCTTCTTCTAACCTTATTCATTTAATGCTCTTTTATCAATTTCATAATCAAATCATGAGAAAATCATCTTCCATTTGAAAACATAAATACTTTCATATACATATGCCTCTCGACCATCAAAATAATATATATATATATATATATATATATATATATACACAGTAGCAATCTCGTGAGACTATCTAACCCACACTGCGTTTCTACGAGCCTCTACTGGAGTGCTAAACATACGGACGGGACAAGACCCCGTCATGCCCAAAATATACATGTACACAAAAGAATGATCATAACCACCTCTGGACAATGGAGTGCTCTCAAATCAGCTGCTAGCTCCTATGAGTCTGGATCAGGATCAACTACTTGTCTACCTGTGGGCATGAACACAGCGTCCAAAGAAAACGGACGTCTGTACGAATATTGTACTGAGTATGAGAGGAATAAACAATGAAATAAGTCGATGATATAAAAGAGATATCAATATGGAACATCTGTGTCTGACTGTCAAGTATAAAGGAAATAAGTCATACTGTCTTATTGATACTCACCATCATATCATATATTCATAATGTATAAATATAAACTGCCCGTCCATATAGGTACGGTGTGATACTGTATAAGATGCCCGTCCATATCGGATTGGTGTGATAATCATAACATTAGCCTGTGTCCAGGCCTCCCGCGTCCGGGGTATAAGCTGCCCACTATAGTGGTGTTTGTATCTGCTTGACCATATAGGTACGGTGTATCATCATCATCATATGCTCATTATCATAATATACTCATTATAGTATGCTCATCATAATATACTCATTATAATGTACTTATCATAATGCATGCACAAGGCTCAAGAACGACCATACTTTATCGGGGTGACGTAAGGTCGTGATCCCCCAATTCCGTTATAGAACATACATTGACATTCTGCCTCACCTTGAAGGAAATAGCATATAAGGTGACTGTACGCGATAAATAGCATCATTAACGTTATAGGATTTTCATATCATACATTTTAGAATCTCTATACTTTAACTCATCATCATCACTATAGGATTCATAACCTATCTCTTATCTCATACCGCTATTCATGGGATAGACTTTTAGCTTTCGGAATGTAGGAATTCATGAATAGGAAAGAAGGGTCATGATATGGGATTCATGCCATTAGAAGGAAAGGGACTACCCTCACATACCTTTCTCGTTTAATTAGTCTATCGTTCGATTTTTCTCCTTCAATGTCACGTTTCTACCTTCAAGAGAGAATTCACATTAACGTTAGTTACTCGACCATAAGAAACCGCTACTAATTCTAGCGAAAATTGGGCAGCATTTCCTTTGTTTATAATACCTTTCCCATATTCCATATCAACTCTCAAACGTTCATAACAACATTCTCAATATTATAGACAACACTCATCATTCGTTTACAATATCCGTATTTCACAATTTGTCTTCAATTTCTCCATAATCATGGCCATGGTTCATTGTTGCATTTTTCTCACATAGGATACTCATTCCATGTTCTAAATGTCATTCATAACATTTCTATAATCACAAATTATCGATGATCATGGCTCAATTCAAACCTTTACTCAACATTGCAACTATTCACACTTTCATAACCCAAGTGTTTCAACTCTTCCATACCCTAAATAACATGTAAACGCCATAGAACATACCTTGGATGTTGTAGGAACAAGCCTTGAGTGGTATTACTCTTCTTGCATGAAAACCCTAGTTTTCTTCTCTTGAAATTTCTTAATTTGGATGAACTTTGATGAGTTTCATACACTGGATTCACTTGGATTCTTGATATTGATCTTTGGTTTCCTTTGTTTTCTTGTAGATGAAGAGTGGAGAATATTCTAGAGGTTTCCAGAGAGAAGTATCGTGGAAATGAAATGAATTAATGAGCTTGGGTCTCCTTTTTAATGACTTAAAATCTGATCCGAAATGAACAGTAGTTGAAGTGCACAGTGGTCGTAAACCCAGTTTACGGTCCGTATTTCGGTTTACGGCCCATATTCTGTGGGTGTATTTAAGCATAACAGAACCAGAAAGTCAGACTGAGGACATGGTGGTTTACGGCTCAGTTTACGGGCCGTATTTCAGTTTACGGTCCGTATTTCAAGTCGTATTTAACCATTCAAACATTTGACAGAAAGTTGAAGTTTTGGAAGTTGAAATACGACATGGCAGTTTATGGTCCGTAAACTACTTTACGGTCCATATTTCATTTTATGATCGACTGGGCCGAAGTGCAAATCTTCAACTTTCACGTCTTGAGAACCTATAATTAGTCATTGTGGAGCATAACCTATCTCTTATTGCAATTGCCTTTGGAAATCTTACTGAGGGTCGTCAAACGTCATTCCCCTCTGATGAAAACATCGTATACTCGTATTCTTCGTTAGTCTCTGCACTGTACGAGATTGGAAATTTCTGAGGTGTAACAATTTAGAATATGTCCGTAATCCATGAAAATCCATACTTTGCTTTCCATGGGTTCTTAAATGCAAGGTATGAACCTTTATGTTTATTTTCATGAACTTCTACATGTTTCCATGTTTTCACACAAGTTGTACTATATATCTATCTTCGTGTTATAATATAATCACGAGTCATGTTTATATAATTCATGGTCTACTAAGACAATTACATCCATGTTCATGTTTTGGGAGTTTTACTGTTATATCCCGCATTTTGTACATTCGGATATTTCAAGAAAATCGCGATAAGTTAAGGGCAAGGCTATACTTTCGATTTTGTTTAACACACAAGTTACTTAGGAATATAATTGGAATGGAATATTAAGGGCAAATTTGGAATTAGGAAATTAATTCTTCATGAACCACAAAAAAAAGCCACAAGTGGCCGTGTGGCTTGGTGTGGGCTCCCACCAATGCCTTGGCCAATTGCTTCAAGCCATGAGGTGGGGCATGTGTTCACTTTGTATGGGCCATGTAATTATATATATATATATATATAGATGGGTGATGACCAAGCAAGGCTCATTATTCATCTTTTCCAACTCTAGAAACTTGAAGAAACTTGGAGAAAAAAAAAAGAGGGAACCATTCGGCCAAGGCTAGCTGAAATTGGTCCCATGAAAAAAATTGATCAAAAAAATATTTTCTTCTAGTAATTCAACCAATTGGAAGGTCCTTACTAACGTGGAGTAGTTGTTGGAGCAATCAAACCATTCATATGTGCAATTTACAACTCTAGCCAAGTAAGAAGAAAAGTGGAAAAAGGTAAGGTTAAATCTTCTCTTTCGTGTGTCATGGATGATTTGTGCATGTTGTAGTGTGTAGAGATGGATGAAATTCATAAAACTATATGTGTTGAGTTGTAGTCGTGTAGGTGTTTGTGTTGTGTGGAAGGGATGAATTAATTTTACTTAGCATTTTAGTTGTTGTTGTTGTGGATTCTATGATGCAATGGAGGTTTAATGGTTCAAGTTGGCGTTGTAATTGTTTGTGGGTTGTTGTAGGAATTAATGTGATTCTAATATGGTTTCTTGTAATCATGAGAATGAAGTTGTTAACGTGTAAATTGTTGGTGTAGTTCATGAACTTGGGACCAAGGAATGTGTTGTTGTTGTTGTTTTTATTGAGCTTGGAAGATTGCGGATTGTGTTGTTGTGGTTGATTTGAATGTAAATGAAATGTCGTCGAATTATGTAGAAATGTTTACTAACGTTACAATGCAATTCGAACTAATTGTTGAAGTGGTCAATATGGTTGTTGGTATTGTTGTTGACGATTTGGCCGAGTTGAATTCTCGGGGATGGTTGAATTTATAGGGGAAATGCAACCCAAATTTCTGTAGGTGGATTGCTAGTTTAGAACCGGATTCCTAAATACCTATAGCTAATGTTTGATATCTTTTGACATTGTTGTAGATCTTGCGAAAGCCGAGACTTAAGCTCGGATTAGCTTAGGAAGCAGGCAAGGTATGTAAGGCTTACCCTTTCCTTCTTTTGGCATGTCCTAGAGCTAAGTAAGGTATGACACGCGCCTTGGGGTAACTCTATTCTTTAGTTCCGAGCTTGTTTACGATTCTAATTCACTTCTTGACACTAGCCTTCTTAGTACAGTCAAGCTTATTGTATGATTGAATAACGAGCAAAGCATAGAGAGTCCCTATTCCAAAAAGGGTTCTGCAAGGGTTAACGTCCATAACTTTCTTATGCTAACTCGGATTGACTCGAAACGTGTTATGATCCTTCAAGTGTCGATTAGTGTACTTACCTATCGAGTCTTAAAAAATTGATTTATTTGCATATAGTTTCTCACTACTCTGCACGTGCATGCCTCAATATGTCATTCACTGAGTCCCGGGCCAGGACACGTTCTCGTGCGTACTCCACTGCATTGTTCACCGCGTCCCTCACTAGAGGGTCGGGGCACGTTATATATATATATATATATGATATGATGACATGATGATATGATGATACGGGGGTGGCGGCCAGGATGGCATATGATGACTCTATTCACCGAGTCCCTCACTAGAGAGTCGGAACACGTTATATGTATATATGATATATGATGTTGACATGCATGATTTTCATTTCAAAAGGCAAGTGTATTGATGCTTTTAACAGTCATACCTGTTTCTGGTAATTCTCCGTTTTAGTTATGACCCTTTTTACTGTATTTCATGCCTTACATGCTCAGTACATATTCCGTACTGACCCCCTTTCTTCAGGGGCTGCGTTTCATGCCCGCAGGTACAGACGCTCGTTGCGGTGACCCGTCAGCCTAGGACCTCCATTCTGCTACTTTGAAGTGCTCCCTTGTTCCGGAGCCTATACTTTTGGTATAGATCCTTCTGTTGTATATATATATTTCTAATTAGGGTACGGTGGGGCCCTGTCCCGCCGTATGACACTGTTGTTACTCTTAGAGGCCTGTAGACATACATGTTGGTCATGGGTGGTCATCGTTCAGTTATGTCTGTGTGGATTACGTTTTGGCAATTTCTTGTATTATGATAACCTGACCGGCTTCTGTGTGATATCATATGTGACAGCTTATACAGCGTTTTGTCTTGCACTATAAAAGCCCTTAATATGCTAAACACAAGTATGATAAATGTCAATCTGGTTGAGTCGTGACAACATAGGTTGAACGATAGATAGTATGATAAGGGGTGCTCAGTAGTTAATACTGCGTACCTATCATGACCCTCTGGTCGGGTCGTGACAGAAGTCGTATCAGAGCGGTTCATCCTCGGAATGTCTACAAGCCGTGTCTAGTAGAGTCTTGTTTATCGGTGTGTGGTGCACCACATCTATAAACAGGAAGCTACGGGACATTTAGGATGTTATCTTTCCTTCTTACTCTAGATAGTGCGATAGAGCTGTATTATCAGGATGGTTCCTCTCTAACGAATTGTTGTGTCTACAACGATGCCCCAAAGAGAGAGATAGTGTCAGTGTCTAGGAAGATCGCTTCTGATTCTTTTTCCTGCAGGTGATTGTAGATTAACGACAGATGAAAAGATCAGCTTCAGATAGTGGGGGTGCTAAGAAGGCCCCTAGAGTATCTCCAGGACCGAGTAAGAGGAGCCTTAGCTATTCTATTGAGACTGATCCTTCGGAGGATCCGGCGACGATTCCTCCAGAGTTTATGGATCCCAGAGAGGAGGACCTCGCAGAGGACAGTTACGATACAGATCCATCTGAGTATTCCTTTAGGACACCGGAGGAGGAGATTTCCGGGGCTATGCCAGCTGCTCCTATGGTAGAGCACTACGTTAGACAGGCCTCCCCGGTGAGTGTTACGGACTACTCTAGTCCCCTATCCTGGCCGTCAGTGAACCAGGAATTGCCCGGTTATCTATACTCCTCAGATTCAGATGCGAGCGATGACGAAAGTCAGACGAGCAGATGGCGGGTAGACAATGATGAGGAGCACACTTCACATGGCAGCCCACCAGATCAGACTAGAGACCGGTCGGCCACAGGTATATGAGTCCTCTTTGGAATTTTTTTTAGGTATGTGTAATTTCTGTAGAGTATTATTTAATGGTGGCGAGCTGAAACCCAAAGAGGCCGATGACCCAGTATTTATAAGTAACTACGACTAAGGTGTCTCCGCCACCAGTGGGAATCTGGAAACCCCGGATTAAAGGTAGTCATACATATAGATGAAAAGTGAATATTAAGGATTTAAAAGGCTAACACGGTAATCGTATAGTCAGAAGAGTAAAAGACACTCTCTAGTTTAGAGGGAGACACGTTACGAGAATATTTTGGAAGTTGTTAAGACACCGACTTGCTCCAGATTACGTGATGAAGGTAATGCGTTTAGGTGGATGCAATCATACCAGCATTAACGCACCAAATTTCATCAGAATTTTGAGGTTAAGCGTGCTGGGGTAAGGGAAATTTCAGGATGAGTGACGCCCTGGGAAGTGTACTAAAGGTTCCATAAATGTAAACATAAGAGACAAATAAGAAGTTAGGGAAGTCTAAAGAAAATTAGAGTATGCGGAGTGGTTAAAAACCTTGAAGAGGTCGCGTAGGCTAAGGCGGAGCTCCCGGTTCTAGCGGTCCTTCGAACCGCATATATGCCTTGGCCAGCCAACAGGACCAGGAGGCGTCACCAAATGTGGTTACAGGTATATTATTGATCTTCTCCCGAGATGTATATGCATTGATAGATCCAGGCTCTACTTTATCGTATATCCCCCCCTGGTTGCTAGTAGAATTGGGATAGAGCCCGAACCGATAGAACCGTTCGAGGTAGCTACACCAGTTAGAGATTTCGTTATAGCAACGCGAGTATATAGAGACTGTTCCGTAGATATATGTGGTCGTTGCACCAAAGCGGATCTGATTGAGCTAGGTATGACTGAATTTGATGTTATTATGGGTATGGACTGGCTAGCTTCTTGTTATGCCAACGTCGACTGTCAGAAGAAAGTAGTTCGCTTCCAGTTTCAAGGAGAACCCATTTTAGAGTGGACGGGAAGTACAGCATCGCCGAGGGGTAAGTTTATTTTATACTTCAAGGCTAGAAAGATTATTAAGAAGGGGTATATTTATCATTTGGTTCGTGTGCATGACATGAAAGCAGAGGCATCCACTCTTCAGTCGGTCCCAGTAGTCAATGAATTTCCGGATGTATTTCCAGACCAGCTTCCAGGTCTTCCACCTGAGCGGGAGATAGAGTTCACGATAGATGTGCTGCCAGATACTCAGCCTATATCTATTCCTCCCTACAGAATGACACCTGCAGAACTGGAAGAATTGAAGGAGCAGGTGAGGGATTTGTTAGAGAAGGGCTTCATCAGGCCCAGTACATCACCTTGGGGAGCACCGGTATTGTTTGTGAGGAAGAAAGATGGATCGCTACGGATGTGTATTAATTATAGGCAGCTGAACAAGGTGACTATAAAGAATAAATATCCCCTCCCCAGGATCGACGATTTACTTGACCAATTGCAGGGTGCTAAGTGTTTCTCGAAGATAGACCTGCGGTCAGGCTACCATCAGGTGGGGATAAGAGAGACAGATATTCCAAAGACCGCATTCAGGACCCGATACAGGCACTACGAGTTCAGGGTAATGTCTTTTGGGTTGACCAACGCCCCAGCAGTGTTTATGGATCTGATGAACCGAGTATTCAAGCCGTTCCTAGATATGTTCGTAATTGTATTTATTGATGATATCCTGGTCTATTCGCGATCAGAAGAAGAGCATGCAGATCACCTGAGGGCGGTACTTGGGGTACTCCAGCACCAGAAATTGTATGCTATATTCTCTAAATGTGAATTCTGGTTGACTTCAGTGGCATTTTTGGGGCATATCATTGGAGCTGATGGCCTTCGGGTGGATACACAAAAAATTGAGGCCGTAAAGGCTTGGCCGAGACCGACGACCCCTACTGAGGTACGTAGTTTTCTGGGATTGGCAGGATAGTAGAAAATTTGTGGAGAAGTTCGCTTCGATTGCAGCGCCATTAACGAAGCTGACTCAAAAGGCAGCTAAGTTTCAGTGGACTGATGCTTGCGAACGAAGCTTCCAGTTGCTAAAAGAAAATTTGACTACAGCTCCAGTTCTGACTCTCCCCGAGGGACCAGACGGTTATGCCATTTATTGCGATGCTTCAGGTGTTGGGATAGGTTGTGTATTAATGCAGCATGGCAGGGTTATAGCTTACGCCTCCCGGCAGCTCAAAAAGCACGAAAAGCAACTATCCTACTTATGATCTAGATCTAGCAGCAGTAATTCATGCTTTCAAAATATGGAGACATTATCTATATGGCGTCCCTGTCGATATTTATACGGACCACAAGAGCCTTTAGTATATTTTTAAGCAGAAGGAGTTGAATTTGAGGCAAAGAAGGTGGCTAGAGTTGCTGAAGGACTACGATGTTGATATTCTGTATCACCCTGGAAAAAGCCAGCGTAGTAGCAAATGCACTCAGCCGTAAGTCTATGGGCAGTCTGACGGACGTGCAGCCCAGAAGAAAAGAAATGGTTCGTGAGATTTACCAGCTAGCTAGTCTTGGAGTCCGTTTGGCTGGCTCTGGAGATACTGGGGTTTCAGTCCGAGAAGTTGCTAAGTCCTCTATTATGGAAGAAGTAAAGCGACGTCAATATGAGGACCCTATTCTGGCACAATATAGGGACACAGCCCTTGAAAGAGGAAAGACTCCATTCGAGATTACACCTGATGGAGTGCTACTACATAAAGGCAGAATATGTGTACCTGAGGTTGCGGGGCTGCAGCGACAAGTGATGGGAGAAGCACATTATGCCCGCTATTCTGTTCATCCGGGATCAACAAAAATGTACCACGACCTCAGACTCTTATATTGGTGGGATAGTATGAAAAGGGACATCGCAGAGTTTGTTGCTCAGTGCCAAAATTGCCGACAGGTTAAGATCGAGCATCAGAAACCTGGTGGGTTATTACAGGAGATGGAGATTCTGACTTGGAAGTGGGAAGTAATCAATATGGATTTCATTACAGGTTTACTGCGCACTCCACGGAAGTATGACTCTATATGGGTTATGGTTGATAGATTGACGAAATCCGCCCATTTTCTCCCAGTTAGGACCACCTATTCGGCTAAGGATTATGCCCGGTTATATATTAAGGAGATAGTAAGACTTCACGGAATCCCCACATCTATTATATCCGACAGAGGTGTTCAGTTTACAGCTAACTTCTGGAGATCATTTCAAGAAGGATTGGGGACCCAGGTAAGTCTTAGTACCGCATTCCACTAGCAGTCTGATGGACAGGCCGAGCGTACTATTCAGACGTTAGATGATATGCTACGGGCCTGTGTTATTGACTTCAAGGGTAGCTGGGATGATCATTTGCCACTTATTGAGTTTGCTTATAATAATAGCTACCATTCCAGCATCCAGATGGCACCGTATGAGGCTCTGTATGATAGGAAGTGCAGGTCACCGATTGGTTGGTTCGACGTTGGCGAAACCAAGTTAATTGGCCCAGACATGGTTCAGCAAGCAATTGATAAAGTGAAGCTCATTCGAGAATGGTTACTAGCAGCTCAGAGTCGATAGAAATCATATGCGGATAATCGACGTCGACATTTAGAGTTCCAGATTGGCCATCGGGTATTTTTGAAAGTGTCACCCATGAAGGGTGTCATGAGATTCGGCAGGAAGGGAAAGCTTAGCCCGAGGTACATTGGACCTTATCAGGTTATTCGTAAGGTTGGTAAGGTCGCCTATGAATTAAATTTACCATCTGATCTAGAAGCAGTGCATCTAGTCTTCCACGTGTCTATGCTTCGCAAATGTATTAGTGACCCTTCCAAAGTATTTCCCATAGATGATATCCAGGTGACAGAGGAGCTATACTACGAGTAGCAGCCGTTAGCCATACTGGATCGTCAGGTGAGAAGACTGCGTACGAAAGATGTGGCTTCCGTTAAGGTATTGTGGCGGAACAATAACAAGGAGGAGATGACCTGGGAAGCTGAAGAACAGATGAAGAAGAAGTATCCTTACTTGTTTCCTATACCTACAGGTAAAATAAATTTCTAAATTGGTTGTGTTGATTGATAGATGAACTCTGTGTGATAGCTATAAAGAAAAAAAATATTCCCCCGAAGTGTTTATAAGACCCTATACAACTAATCCGACATTCAAGGATGAATGTTCTAATGGGTGGGAGGATGTTATATCCCGCATATTGTACATTCGGATATTTCAAGAAAATTGCGATACGTTAAGGGCAAGGCTATACTTTCGATTTTGTTTAACACACAAGTTACTTAGGAATATTATTGGTATGTAATATTAAGGGAAAATTTGGAATTAGGAAATTAATTCTTCATGAACCACAAAAAAAAGCCATAAGTGGTCGTGTGGCTTGGTGTGGGCTCCCACCAATGCCTTGGCCAATTTCTTCAAGCCATGAGGTGGGGCATGTGTTCACTTTGTATGGGCCATGTAATTATATATATATAGATGGGTGATGACTAAGCAAGGCTCATTATTCATCTTTTCCAACTCTAGAAACTAGAAGAAACTTGAAAAAAAAAAGGGGGGGGGGGGGGGGGGGGGGGGAACCACTCGACCAAGGCTAGCTGAAATTGGTCCCATGAAAAAATTGATCAAAAAAAATATTTTCTTCTAGTAATTCAACCAATTGGAAGGTCCTTACTAACGTGGAGTAGTTGTTGGAGCAATCAAACCATTCATTTGTGCAATTTACAACTTGATGTGATTCTTCGAGTTAACAAAGAACCAATCGACCAGGATCTTATTCTTGAAGCGATTGATGGGCAGAATTCAACAAACCCGTAAATCGGTCTATAGTTCTCGGAATTATGTGTTTTCAAGACGAGTAGAAAGATGACGTTTTGAACTATAAAAATAACTATTAAATCGTTTAAATCAAGTAAGTATTAAAGGCGGAATGATGGAAAGAAAATTAAGGTTTTGGGTATGAACTAGAACGAATTTTAATCAAGAACCGCGTTCTTGAATGATCAAAACAAATAAAGTTCCTAAGTCACCACTTGAAATCAATTAACGTGATAAAGAAACACCACACGCTATTGAAAACAAGATAAAGACTATCACCACCTTGCTTGGAACAAAAAACAAGGATAAAGAACACCAAATAGAGAAAATAACTCTATTGCAAAATTTAGGTTTCTGCTCAAAACGTGAATTGTATATTTACAAGTAATGAGAACCCTTTATATAGGCCTAGGGTCTCTTCTTTTATGACTACAAATCCCTATTCTACTCTAGAAAGGAAATAGCTAAAAACAAGGAAAGTAAAATCCCTATTCTATAAGGAAAAGAATAAAGAAAACAAGAATCCTACTAGAACTAGAATAAAGATCCTACTAATGATAGGAAATTAAATCCTACTATAATATAAATCAAGAAACAAGAAACCTATTTAGAAAAGGATTCAAGAAACAAGAATGGGAAATAATCTTCAAACTTGAGCTTCTTGGACTTTTCTTTTTCTTGAATTTCAATCTTGTGTTTCTTGATTTTCTTGATCTTCTTCATCTTTCATCACAACTCTAGCCAAGTAAGAAGATAAGTGGAAAAAGGTAAGGTTTAATCTTCTTTGTCGTGTGTCATGGATGATTTGTGCATGTTGTAGTGTGTAGAGATGGATGAAATTCATGAAACTATGTGTGTTGAGTTGTAGCCGTGTAGGTGTTTGTGTTGTATGGAAGGGATAAATTAATTTTACTTAGCATTTTAGTTGTTGTTGTTGTGGATTCTATGATGCAATGCAGGTTTAATGGTTCAAGTTGGCGTTGTAATTGTTTGTGGGTTGTTGTAGAAATTAATGTGATTCTAATATGGTTTCTTGTAATCATGAGAATGAAGTTGTTAACGTGTTAATTGTTGGTGTAGTTCATGAACTTGGGAGCAAGGAATGTGTTGTTGTTGTTTTTATTGAGCTTGGAAGATTGCGGATTGTGTTGTTGTGGTTGATTTGAATGTAAATGAAATGCCGCCGAATTATGTAGAAAGGTTTACTAACGTTAGAATGCAATTTGACCTAATTGTTGAAGTGGTCAATATGGTTGTTGGTATTGTTGTTGACGATTTGGCCGAGTTGAATTCTCGGGGATGGTTGAATTTATAGGGGAAATGCTGCCCAAATTTCTGTAGGTGGATTGCTAGTTTAGAACCGGGTTCCTAAATACCTATAGCTAATGTTTGATATCTTTTTACGTTGTTGTAGATCTTGCGAAAGCCGAGACTTAAGTTCGGATTAGCTTAGGAAGCGGGCAAGGTATGTAAGTCTTACCCTTTCCTTCTTTTGGCATGTCCTAGAGCTAAGTAAGGTATGACACGCGTCTTGGGGTAACTCTATTCTTTAGTTCCGAGCTTGTTTATGATTCTTATTCACTTCTTGACACTAGCCTTCTTAGTACAGTCAAGCTTATTGTATGATTGAATAACGAGCAAAGCATAGAGAGTCCCTATTCCAAAAAGGGTTCTGCAAGGGTTAACGTCCATAACTTTCTTATGCCAACTCGGATTGACTCGAAATGTGTTATGATCCTTCAAGTGTCGATTAGTGTACTTACCTATCGAGTCATAAAAAATTGATTTATTAGCATATAGTTTCTCACTACTCTGCTCGTGCATGCCTCAATATGTCCTTCACTGAGTCCCGGGCTAGGACACATTCTCGTGCGTACTCCACTGCATTGTTCACCGCGTCCCTCACTAGAGGGTCGGGGCACGTTATATATATAGATATATATATATATATATATGATGATATGATGACATGATGATACGGGGGTGGCGGCCAGGATGGCATATGATGACTCTATTCACCGAGTCCCTCACTAGAGGGCCGGGACACGTTATATGTATATATGATATATGATGTTGACATGGATAATTTTCATTTCAAAAGGCAAGTGTATTGATGTTTTTAACAGTCATACCTGTTTCTAGTAATTCTCCGTTTTAGTTATGACCCTTTTGATTGTATTTCATGCTTTACATGCTCAGTACATATTCCGTACTGACCCCCTTTCTTCGGGGGCTGCGTTTCATGCCCGCAGGTACAGACGCTCGTTGCGGTGACCCGTCAGCCTAGGACATCCATTCTGCTAGTTTGAAGTGCTCCCTTGTTCCGGAGCCTATACTTTTGGTACAGATCCTTCTGTTGTATATATATATATATATATATATATATATATATATATATGTCTAATTAGGGTACGGTGGGGCCCTGTCCCGCCATATGACACTGTTGTTACTCTTAGAGGCCTGTAGACATACATGTGGGTCATGGGTTGTCACGACCCGGCAAGGGGGCCGCGACAAGCACCCGGTGCTACCCCACCCGGGCACCCCCTTATCGTACATAACATAACATCTAGGTGAACCATAAGTCAATTCGTGCTTTTCTTATCGTTAATCATATTGATCCCATTAGACGACCATCATCATTTAACATATCATAGGCATCTATGCCACATCATAAGTACAAGGCCGACGAGGCCAACAAAAGATATACAAAACATGAGCCGACATGGCCGAACATCTCTACCCACATACACATGACTACGAGCCTCTAAGAGTATGACATATCGTATGAGCGGGACAGGACCCCGCTATGCCCATAATTATTTACACAAAAGAATGAGTACCCAAAAGCTACGACTCCGAAAGAAATGGAGCTCTTCTATGCAATCTCTGAATAAGCAGCTATGGATCAAGTCTGTCTCCCTGTGCACCTGCGGGCATGACGCAGCGTCCACAAACAAAAGGACGTCAGTATGAAGAATGTATTGAGTATGTAAAGCATGATCAACATCGATATATAAGCATAATGAACAATGTATGAAATAGCATAGGAGGGGAGACAATAATATCGTCATCATAGTACTTACCTGCCTTTCGTAGGACTTTTCATTTTTCATAGGTATTAGTACACCTACGTCGTTATCCGTATTCCATAATAGTACTCGTACCATACTTGTGCGCATATTCGTATACATGTCCTTATTCGTATTCTTATACATAGTCTTATCACATTCATATTCATATTATATACATAGTCATTTCGTATACATAGCATTTACATAGCATACCCGACCTTATAGGATCGGTGTTTTATATATATATACTTGGCCAACCAGGGCTCAAGGTCACTCATACCTGGCCCTACCAAGGCTTCAGGGTTATCCATACCATCTGCAGAGGTGTGCGCGCGTTTCGTAATCGTATACATACTTTATACATATTCATATACATACATCCTACCCGGCGTTATAAGCTCGGGGTGTCATTATAGCCTTTCAGAGGCACATATAAGTATAATAGCCCGTAGGCACCTTTGGCATCATTATCATCATTATCGTCATCACTATCTTCGTCATTATTGCTTCATCCATATCTTAGGCTTACTCGTCATATGAGGGGTGTAGTACAATCGTAGTACATGTTAAGGATCGTGAGCTTATGAGCTCGGAATGTCAATCACTTGGATACGACATACTCATATAAAGGAATTAGAAATTTGGCCAAGAACCATGCCTTATGAAAGAAGGGTTAGCCTTACATACCTTTTCGTCGGACTATTCTTGTTACACCTCGGAAGTTTTCCCGTACTGGTATGATGAGTGTATGGTGTTTCCCTAAGTCGGGAATGGCTAATTATGAATCTCTGAAAAAAAAAATAAAGTTGCAGAGAAATTCACTGCCAGTGGTCGTATGTGGCACTATACGGACCGTATAGTGGTTTACGGACCGTATAGTGCACTCGTCCTTCAACCTGCCAAAAATCTCAACTTTCTGGAATTTGTTGAATATGGCTAAATAAGACCCAGTTTACGGCCCGTAAACTGGTTTACGGACCGTAAACCAGGTCGTAAACTGCCCTGTCCACCAGCCAGACTCTCTGTTTTGGAGAATGCTTAAATACGATCACTGGGACGGACCGTAAATCAGAATACGGTACGTAAACTGCACTTTACGGTCACTGTCCATCCCGACAGAAATTCATTAAACATTATCTTTTGAGTTATTAAAAGGAACATTTGGCCTCATTTTATTTCATTCATCATTTATGCAACTCAGGAAACCTCCAGAACTTTCCAAATACTCCATCCACAAGAACCCAAGAGAATCAAAGGGGATATCAAGTCCAACAACACTAAATCTATGAAACCAAGTGCAAGAACACATCAATGCATCATATAAGTCAAGAAATTCCCAAGAAGGTGGAATTAGGGTTTTGGCTACTTGAAGTATTTTCACTTAAGGATCGTTCAACTATCATCCAAGGTAAGTTTCATGATTATTCCGTGTTATTTGAGGTATTGGAAAGCATAGACACTTGAAATGTAGAAGGACATAGAAATGGGTCATTGTTGAGTAAATAGTGACATAAATGAATGATAGTAGAATTGAACTATGAATATTGAAGTGTCGTGAATACAAATACGTTATAAATGATGTTTATATCATGAAACAAGCATTAAATGCATGAAAACACAAGGATAAGCTAGAGGTAGGATTAAGGGAAACTTGGAGGAAAATGGTGGATTTTGCCAATTGTATGTAAATGACGAATGTTGAGTACGATATTGAGAGTAGTATCATAAATGTTGGGAGTGATATGGAACATGAGAAAAATGGTACGAAAGATGGAAGCGTTGTACGACTTTTCCTAGAATTTGCGATACGTTCTTGTTGTTAGTTTATTAATGCTGATACGGATTCTCTTATGAAGGTAACGACGTGATATCGACGAAGAATAAGTGAGCGACATCTTAGCTAAGCGACCAAGGTATGTGAGGCTAGTCTTTCTTTCAAATGGCATGAATCTGTTGATTGAAATTTCCTATTCCCTTCACGAATTCTCACGTTCTAAGAAGTTAAAAGCCTATACCTATGAATGTCCATATGAGATAAGCTATATGATACGATGACATTAGAATGATGATGATGTTATTTCTTGCCTACACTCACCTCATGTACTAGTCCTTTCAAGGTGAGTCATAATGTCTATGATGATTTCATAATGTAATCGAGGGATCACGACCTCACGTCACCCAGATAGAGTAAAGTTGATCATGAGTCATGTGTACGCATTATGATAAGATAAGCATGTTATGATAAGCGTATTATTATGAGCATTCACATTGAGCATGTCATGAGCATTTCACACCGGGCCTAGTTGGCCGGGCAGACACCGCTTTGGCGGGCGGCGATACGGATACACCACGGCCTACGGGCATGGGCAGACACCACTAGTGGGCGGCATGAGATGGTACCCCGGACGCGAGAGGCCTGGACGCGGGCTAATGATATTGATGATTACACCGTTCTGACATGGACGGGCAGCTTGCATATGATGCATACATGTTATGATGATGAGTATGAGTAAGATAGCATGCAATACTGCATTTATGATTATCAGTCAGATCTATATGTTTTATGTTGATGTTTTCCTTCCTTATGTATGCCTCTCATACTCGGTACAATATTCGTACTGACGTCCTTTCTTCGGACGCTGTGTTCATGCCCACAGGTAGACAGGAAGGAGAGCTTGGCCCGGGTCATCAGTAGCTGTCAGCTAGAAGATAGCACTCCATTGTTCGGAGGTGCTTGTGATTACTCTCTTTTGATGTACACTCCTATATGTTTATTCTGGGCATGACGGAGTCTTGTTCCGTCTATGTATTCCTTATGTTAGTAGTGGCTCGTAGATACGCAGTGTTGGTTAGATAGTCTCACAAGACGTTTTCATATGCATGTATATTATTTTGATGGCCGAAAGGCAAATGTATATAATGTATTAAATGAGCGAGATAAATAGTAGAGTGAGCGGTGCTCGGTAACTAGCATCGGGTACCCGTCGCTGCCCCTAGTCGGGTCGTGACAGAAGTGGTATCAGAGCAGTTCGTTCTAGGAAGTGTCTACGAGCCGTGTCTAGTAGAGTCTTGTTTATGGTGTGTTGCGCGCCACGCTAATAAACAAGAGGCTACAGGGCATTTAGGAAAATGACCATCCTTCTTCTCATGAAATCGTGCGATAGAGCCATGCTTAGGATTATGTTGTTCCTAAAAGTGCATTATGGTTTCAGAGAAATGCCGCCGAAAGGAAAATCTACAGCTGCCCAGAAAGGCAAAGCTACGACGAAGAAACGGGCAGAAAGGGAGCCTCCGACGGAGGTAGAGGAAAGTGAATCGCAAAGTGAGGCCGCACCCAATGTAGAAGAACAGGGAGGAGCCTCAGCTCCGATTCCTCCACCGGGTGCCTCGGGTCAACAAGTGTCTCAGGCCATCCATTTATTGACCCAGTTGGTTGTCGTTCAGGCACAACGACAGAATGCAGGCACAAGTGATCGTTCTGCTAGTACAAGAGCCCGTGACTTCCTTACTCTAAATCCTCCAGAATTTTTCGGGTCAAAGCCGGATGAGGACCCACAAGGCTTTATCGATGAAATGCTGAGGACGTTAACACTTATGCATGCTTCTGAGACTGAATATGTAGAGTTGGCCTCTTATAGACTTCGCGACGTGGCGGTAATATGGTATAAGAATTAGGTGATAACAAGAGGGGAGAATGCATCACCTCGCGTGTGGCAAAAGTTTGTAGATGCCTTTATTCGTCACGACTTGCCGCCTGAAGTCCGCCGAGCCAGAGCGGACAAGTTCCTGAACTTAAAGCAAAGGGGTATGAGCGCCCGAGAGTATAACATGCAATTCAACTCATTGGCCCGATATGCTCCGACTATGGTGGCTGACATGGGAGACAAAATCTATAGATTTGTGAGTGGGTTGGGGCCACATTTGTACAGAGATTGTTTGACGGCCTCCCTGCAAGACGGGATGGATATTTCTCGGATACAGGCTCACGCCCAGAATCTTGAGGAGCGACAATAGCAGCAGAGAAGTGAGCGTGATGGTGACAGAAGTAGAAGACAAGGTAAGAGGGCTAGATCTATGGGAGAGAGCAGTGAGTATAGAGAGGGACCGAGACAGACACATCCCAGGCACTGAGGTCAGTCCGCAACTAGTGCGCCTCCCAGATTCTCAGACAGGAGGTTCGATCGCTCTTTTCAATCAGGGCAGGGTCAGGGTTCGAGGGCCCCAAGTTCTCAGAATCAGGGAGATTTTAGTCAGAGAAGACCTCCAGTACCGCGGTGCAGTCAGTGTGGTAGGCTGCATTCAGGACAATGCCGTCAGGGTTCAGATGCTTGTTATGCTTGCGGGAAAGTTGGTCACATGATGAGAGATTGCCCCTCAGCAAGAGATAGAGTGGGGACTCAGCCTACAGGTTCAGCAGCGGGTTCTTCTTCAGCACGCCCGACAGCCCAGACCCCTCAGACTACTGTAGGTAGAGGCAGAGGTAGAGGGGGAGCAGCTACTTCAGGTGCTGTTCAGCCCCGTGTGTATGCTTTAGCGGGGCGACAGGATCTTGAGTCTTCCCCAGACGTTGTCACAGGTACCTTAACTCTATTTTTCTGTGATGTATATGCTCTGATTGATCCGGGTTCTACCTTCTCATATATTACTCCGTATATCACTGATTGTGTTGGGGTGAGACCTGAGCAAATTAAACCTTTCGAGGTATTCACTCCGGTTGGTGATCCCGTGATAGCGAGACAAGTATATAAGGACTGTGTAGTGGTTATATGTGATCGTCATACGAGAGCTAATTTGATTGAACTTGAGATGATAGATTTCGATGTAATAATGGGTATGGATTGGTTGGCATCGTGCTATGCTGATATTTGTTGCCGAACAAAAGTAGTTCGATTCCAATTTCCGGGTGAGCCCGTACTTGAGTGGAAGGGTAATACGGCTTCCCCAAGGGGTAGGTTTATTTCCTACCTTAAGGCAAGGAAGATGATAGCCAAGGGTTACATTTGTCATCTAGTTCGGGTTCATGATACGGAAACGGAAGTGCCAACTTTCCAGTCGGTCCCGGTAGTGAATGAATTCCCAGATGTGTTTCCCGACGAGTTTCCAGGTCTTCCTCCAGAAAGGGAAATTGATTTTGCCATCGATGTATTGCCGGACACCAAGCCTATCTCTATTTCTCCCTATCGAATGGCTCCAGCAGAGTTGAAGGAGCTAAAGGCACAGTTGAAAGACTTGCTCGAAAAGGGTTTCATTAGGCCCAGTTCATCACCATGGGGAGCACCGGTCTTGTTCGTGCGGAAGAAAGATGGGTCGCTACGAATGTGTATTGATTATAGACAGTTGAACAAGGCGACTGTGAAGAATAGATATCCCCTCCCCAGAATCGACGACTTGTTCGATCAATTGCAAGGTGCTAAATGGTTCTCCAAGATAGATCTTAGATCGGGTTATCATCAGGTGACAATTAGGGAAGCAAATATTCCCAAGACTACCTTCAGGACAAGATATGGTCACTACGAGTTTCGAGTAATGTCGTTCGGGTTGACGAATGCCCCGGCAGTGTTCATGAATTTGATGAATAATGTGTTCAGGCCGTTCTTAGACCTTTTTATGATAGTGTTTATCGATGATATCCTGGTATATTCTCGCACAGAATCAGAACATGCAGATCATCTAAGAATTGTTCTTGGTGTTCTTCGAGATCGGGAATTGTATGCAAAGTTTTCAAAGTGCGAGTTTTGGCTAAATTCTGTTGCATTCCTGGGTCATATTATTTCAGATGATGGTATCCGAGTCGACACTCAGAAAATAGAAGCTGTGAAGACTTGGCCAAGGCCTACGACGCCCATAGAAGTTTGTAGTTTCCTTGGGTTAGCAAGATATTATAGAAGTTTGTAGAGGGCTTCTCATCTATTTCAGCCCCGTTGACAAGGTTAACCCAGAAATCGGCTAAATTCCAGTGGAGTGATGCCTGTGAGCATAACTTTCAAGAGTTGAAAAACAGGTTGACCTCAGCACCAGTGCTAACACTTCCAGAAGGATCAGATGGCTACGTAGTATATTGTGATGCCTCCGGTGTGGGATTAGAATGTGTATTGATGCAGCATGGGAAAGTCATTGCATATGCCTCAAGATAGTTGCGAAAGCATGAACAGAATTATCCCACTCATGATCTTGAATTAGCTGCGGTCATTCATGCATTGAAAATATGGATACACTACTTATATGGTGTGCACGTGGACATCTATACGGATCACAAAAGCCTTCAATATATTTTCAAACAGAAGGAGTTGAACCTGCGGCAAAGGCGATGGTTAGAATTACTGAAGGATTACGATGTGAACATTCTGTATCACCCAGGAAAGGAGAATGTAGTGGCAGATGCACTTAGCCGCCGATCGATGGGTAGTTTATGTGGAGTTCCTTCGGAAAAGCGAGAAACGGTTCGTGAGGTCCATCGGTTATCAAGTCTTGGCGTACGGCCAATTGATTCAGGAGATGCAGGTATTAGCGTTAATAACCCCACAGTTTCATCATTGAATCTAGAAGTGAAGGAATGACAATATGAAGATCCTCAGTTAAGCCATTATCGAGAACTAGCTCACGAAAAAGAAAAGTCTCCATTTGAAGTTTCAATAGAAGGGGTCCTTAGATATCGGGGCAGGTTATGCGTACCGGATGTGGCAAACTTACGCCAACGGATTTTAGAGGAAGCACATTATTCCCGGTATTCTATTCATCCAGGTGCAACCAAGATGTACCACGACCTTAAGTTGCTATATTGGTGGGATGGCATTAAGCGAGACATAGCAGGGTTTGTAGCCCAATGTCCAAATTGTCAGCAAGTGAAAGCCGAACATCAAAAGCCAGGAGGTTTATTGCAAGCAATGGAAATTCCTACGTGGAAATGGGAAGAAATTAATATGGATTTTGTGGTAGGATTACCCCGTACGCGAGGGAAGTGTGACTCTATATGGGTGATCGTGGATAGACTCACGAAATCAGCTCATTTTCTCCCCGTTAGAACCACATACTCAGTGGAAGATTATGCTAAATTGTATCTCAAGGAGATTGTACGACTTCACGGTATTCCTTTGGCCATTATCACAGACAGAGGGGCACAGTTCACAGCCAAGTTCTGGAAGTCCTTTCAAGAAGGTCTAGGTACCCAAGTCAAGCTCAGCACGGCGTTCCATCCGCAGACCGACGGACAAGCCGAGCGCACTATTCAGACCTTAGAGGATATGCTACGGGCATGTGTATTGGACTTTGGCGGTAGTTGGGATGAGCATTTGCCTCTTATCGAATTTGCCTACAACAACAGCTACCATTCCAGCATTCAAATGGCCCTATATGAAGCCTTGTATGGAAGGAAATGTAGATCTCCGATTGGATGGTTTGAGACCGGGGAAGCACAGCTGCTTGGCCCCGACTTGATTCAGCAGGCAGTCGAGAAAGTCAATGTGATACGAGATCGGTTATTAACAGCTCAGAGTCGTCAAAAGTCCTATGCGGACAACCGCCGACGAGACTTGGAATTTCAAGCTAACGATTGGGTATTCCTGAAAGTTTCACCAATTAAAGGAGTAATGAGATTTGGTAAAAAGGGGAAGTTGAGTCCAAGATATATTGGACCTTATAAAATTATCCGCAAGGTAGGTCGAGTAGCCTACGAATTGGACTTGCCTTCAGAACTCGAATCAGTCCACCCAGTATTCCACGTATCGATGCTCCGCAAGTGCATTGGAGACCCAACAAAGATTACTCCAATTGAGGATGTGCAAGTGACAGAGAAGTTGACATACGAGGAAGTGCCCATTTCCATTTTGGATAGACAAGTACGAAGGCTTCGGAATAAAGAGGTTGCTTCAGTCAAAGTGCTATGGCAAAACAATAATCGGGAAGAAATGACCTGGGAAGCGGAGGAGAAGATGAAATCTATGTACCCCCATTTGTTCCAATCCCTAGAAGAGAACCAAGATGATACGTCGATGATGTAAGATAGGTATGATTTAACTTCATGTTTTTAGCCCTGTGTGGCTGTAGATGTATTGATATTATGATATAGCCCGATGAGGCGAAGATATTGTGGGTTGTTGTAATGGGGAAGTAGTATCCAATTTACAAAGGAAACTTTGGCAAATTTTTTCCAGAATCCCCAAGTGTCGAACATTCGAGGACGAATGTTCCTAAGGGGGGGAGAATGTTACACCTCGAAAGTTTTCCCGTACTGGTATGATGAGTGTATGGTGTTTCACTAAGTCGGGAATGGCTAATTATGCACCTCGGAAAAAAAAAAGTTGCAGAAAAATTCACTGCCAGTGGTCGTATGTGGCACTATACGGACCGTATAGTGGTTTACGGACCGTATAGTGCACTCGTCCTTCAACCTGCCAAAAATCTCAACTTTCTGGAATTTGTTGAATATGGCTATATACGACCCAGTTTACGGCCCGTAAACTGGTTTACGGACCGTAAACCAGGTCGTAAACTGCCCTGTCCACCAGCCAGACTCTCTGTTTTGGAGAATGCTTAAATACGATCACTGGGACGGACCGTAAATCAGAATACGGTCCGTAAACTGCACTTTACGGTCATTGTCCATCCCGACAGAAATTCATTAAACATTATCTTTTGAGTTATTAAAAGGAACATTTGGCCTCATTTTATTTCATTCATCATTCATGCAACTCAGGAAACCTCTAGAACTTTCCAAATACTCCATCCACAAGAACCCAAGAGAATCAAAGGGGATATCAAGTCCAACAACACTAAATCTATGAAACCAAGTGCAAGAACACATCAATGCATCATCTAAGTCAAGAAATTCCCAAGAAGGTGGAATTAGGGTTTTGGCTACTTGAAGTATTTTCACTTAAGGATCGTTAAACTATCATCCAAGGTAAGTTTCATGATTATTCCGTGTTGTTTGAGGTATTGGAAAGCATAGACACTTGAAATATAGAAGGACATAGAAATGGGTCATTGTTGAGTGAATAGTGACATAAATGAATGATAGTAGAATTGAACTATGAATATTGAAGTGTCGTGAATACAAATACGTTATAAATGATGTTTATATCATGAAACAAGCATTAAATGCATGAAAACACAAGGATAAGCTATAGGTAGGAATAAGGGAAAATTGGAGGAAAATGGTGGATTTTGCCAATTGTATGTAAATGACGAATGTTGAGTACGATATTGAGAGTAGTATCATAAATGTTGGGAGTGATATGGAACATGAGAAAAATTGTACGAATGATGGAAGCGTTGTACGACTTTTCCTAGAATTTGCGATACGTTCTTGTAGTTAGTTTATTAATGCTGATACGGATTCTCTTATGAAGGTAACGACGTGATATCGACGAAGAATAAGTGAGCGACATCTTAGCTAAGCGACCAAGGTATGTGAGGCTAGTCTTTCTTTCAAATGGCATGAATCTGTTGATTGAAATTTCCTATTCCCTTCACGAATTCTCACGTTCTAAGAAGTTAAAAGCCTATACCTATGAATGTCCATATGAGATAAGCAATATGATACGATGACATTAGAATGATGATGATGTTATTTCTTGCCTACACTCACCTCATGTACTAGTCCTTTCAAAGTGAGTCATAATGTCTATGATGATTTCATAAAGTAATCGGGGGATCACGACCTCACGTCACCCCGATAGAGTAAAGTTGATCATGAGTCATGTGTACGCATTATGATAAGATAAGCATGTTATGATAAGCATATTATTATGAGCATTCACATTGAGCATGTCATGAGCTTTTCACACCGGGCCTAGTTGGCCGGGCAGACACCGCTTCGGCGGGCAGCGATACGGATACACCACGGCCTACGGGCGTGGGCAGACACCACTAGTGGGCGGCATGATATGGTACCCCGGACGCGGGAGGCCCGGACGCGGGCTAATGATATTGATGATTACACCGTTCCGACATGGACGGGCAGCTTGCATATGATGCATACATGTTATGATGATGAGTATGAGTAAGATAGCATGCAATACTGCATTTATGATTATCAGTCAGATCTATATGTTTTATGTTGATGTTTTCCTTCCTTATGTATGCCTCTCATACTCGGTACAATATTCGTACTAACGTGATTTCTTCGGACGCTGTGTTCATGCCCACAGGTAGACAGGAAGGAGAGCTTGGCCCGGGTCATCAGTAGCTGTCAGCTAGAAGATAGCACTCCATTGTTCGGAGGTGCTTGTGATTACTCTCTTTCGATGTACACTCCTATATGTATATTTTGGGCATGACGGAGTCTTGTTCCGTCTATGTATTCCTTATGTTAGTAGTGGCTCGTAGATACGCAGTGTGGGTTAGATGGTCTCACAAGACGTTTTCATATGCATGTATATTATTTTGATGGCCGAAAGGCAAATGTATATAAAGTATTAAATGAGCGAGATAAATAGTAGAGTGAGCGATGCTCGGTAACTAGCATCGGGTACCCGTCGCGGCCCCTAGTCGGGTCGTGACAATTCTACACTTGCACGTTTCCTTCCAATGCTAGCGTTTATACCTTCATTAATATCATAACAATGGTCATTAGTCATTCACATTATCCACATTATCTAGATTCCTCAATTTGCCTCTAATTCACCCACATTCATGGTCATAACACCCAACTTCGTCCATTCGTCTAAAATGTCTAGTTCATGATCTTAATACCATTTATAACACATTCATATCACAACACAACAACATTCATAACTTAATTCAAACTATTTCTCAAAATGTCACTATTCATCATTCATGACCTAGTTGACCACATTTTCTACAATCATTGTATTTTAATTCTCCAACACCTTAAACATCATGTAAAAATCATGAATCTTACCTTAGAAGTTGTAGGAACAAGCTTTGGTTGATAATACTCCTCTTTGAGCAAAACCCTAGTTTTTTCCCATTTGGATTTCTTGACTTGGATGATCCTTGATGATTCCCTTATCCTTGATTCACTTGTCTTAATGTTATTGATGGCTTATAATCCTTGAAAACTCATATAATAAATGTAGAGAGAAGTTTTAGAGAGAAGTGGTGTAATGTTGTAATGAAATAAGACAAGTCTTGATCCTCACATTTAATGAATTGAAACATCTGTGCTGGGTGAACATTGGTCGTCCATGGAGGTTTACGGCCCGTATTCCACTATACGGCTCGTCCTCCATGGGCGTAATTAGCCATTTCCAGAACCAGAAGCTGGGCTGCCTTCATGGTGGTTTACGATCATGGTTTACGGGCCGTAAATCACTTTACGGTTCGTCCACCAGGTCGTATTTAACCATTTCCTCAGCTGGCAGAAAGTTGAAACCTTGCATGGCAGTTTACGACTGGCAGTTTACGGACCGTATTGCACTGTACGGTCCGTATTTTGCAATATACGACCACTGGGCAGTTGCAATTCTGCAACTTCCCATACTTCTTAGACTTCTCATTCTAATCACCACCGTCCATGCACATGCATTGCTCACCTTGTATCTCATCTTAACTTAGCCAACTTCCTCGTCTCACAACGGATACTTTCGAGATCTCGCCTAAGGTCATCAAATGTCGTTTCTTGATCATGGACATCATGCACTCATATTCATCACTAGTTCATTCTCTTGCGTGCCAACGGAAAATTTTCCGAGGTGTAACATTCTACCCCCCTTAGGAACATTCGTCCTCGAATGTTAAAGGCTTGGGGAATTCTATAAAAATTTCGCCAGAGTTTCCTCTGTAATGTGGCACTACCACCCTGTCATAACAACCCAAAATAACAATGCCTCACAGGGCAATAATACAACAACACTAGAAATTTGGCCACACACGACCTGCATGTATAAAAGGAAAACATGCATACCTTATGATTTTGACGTCTCATCTTGGACTTCTTCCAAGGGCTGAAATAAATGTGGGTATTTGGATCGCATATTCTCTTCTGCTTCCCATGTCATTTCCTCTCGATTGTTATTTCTCCACAGAACTTTAATTGAGGCCACTTCTTTGTTTCTAAGCCTTCGTACTTGCCTATCTAATATGGCAATGGGTATTTCATCATAAGTTAGCTTTTCTGTCACTTGAATATCATTCACTGGGACGATCCTCGTAGGATCTCCAACACACTTCCGAAGCATCGAGACGTGAAATACTGGATGGACTGACTCCAAATCTGGAGGTAGATCTAGCTCATAGGCCACTTTGCCTATTTTGCGCACAATCTCATAGGGTCCGATATACCGGGGACTGAGCTTCCCCTTTTTGCCAAATCTCATAACGCCTTTCATTGGCGACACTTTCAAGAATACCCAATCCTTAACTTGGAACTCTAAGTCCCTTTGACGATTATCCGCATAGGACTTCTGGCGACTTTGAGCTGCTAACAACCGATCTTGAATGAGCTTGACTCTCTCTATTGCTTGCTGGACCAAGTCTGGCCCTATCAACTTAGCTTCTCCGGCTTCAAACCACCCAATTGGGGATCTACACTTTCGCCCATATTGAGCTTCATACGGTGCCATTTGAATGCTAGAATGATAACTGTTATTGTAAGCAAACTCAATGAGTGGAAAATGGTCATCCCAATTTCCTCCAAAATCTATCATACATGCCCGTAACATATCTTCAAGAGTCTGAATAGTACGTTCAGCTTGCCCATCGGTCTGTGGGTGAAATGTCGTGCTTAGGCGCACTTGGGTCCCTAGACCCTCTTGGAAGGACTCCCAAAACTTGGCTGTAAACTGAGTTCCCCTATCGGAGATAATAGATACTGGAATACCGTGGAGTCTCACTATCTCTTTAAGATAAAGCTTTGCGTAATCTTCAGCCACATAGGTCATCCTGACCGGTAAGAAATGAGCTGATTTAGTGAGTCTATCCACGATCACCCATACGGAATCATATTTACGTCGAGAATGGGGTAGGCCTGAAATGAAATCTATATTAATCACTTCCCACTTCCACGTCGGGATTTCTATAGCTTGCAATAATCCACTCGGCTTTTGGTGATCGATTTTCACCTGTTGACAATTAGGACATTGAGCCACAAATTCCGCTATATCTTTCTTCATACCATTCCACCAATATACGGACTTAAGATCATGATACATTTTCGTCGCTCCGGGGTGAACGGAGTAACGGGAACAATGAGCTTGCCTCAATATTTGGTGACGTAGACCTACCACACCGGGAACACATAACCTGCCTCGACATCGGAGAACTCCATCTTCCGAAATATCAAATGATGACTCCTCCTTCTGAGGGAGTGTATCTCTGTACTGCATTAGCATGGGATCCTCATATTGTCGCTCTTTTAGTTCCGCTACTAGCGATGAAACTGCTGAATTCTGAATAATAGCTCCACTGCTACCTGAGTCCACTACTCGAACTCCTAGGCTCGCTAACTGTTGAAGCTCACGGGCCATCTCTTTCTTTTCTGGTCGTACATCACTTAGACTTCCCATGGATCTGCGGCTAAGAGCATCAGCCACAACATTTGCCTTTCCGGGGTGGTAGAGGATTTCAACATCATAGTCTTTTAGCCACTCTAGCCATCGTCGTTGCCGCAAATTCAACTCTTTCCGCTTGAAGATGTACTGGAGACTCTTATGATCTGTATAAATATCCACGTGGACACCATATAAGTACTGTCTCCATATCTTTAAAGCATGGACCACCGCGGCCAATTCTAAGTCATGGGTAGGATAATTCTGCTCATGTTTCCGTAATTGTCTAGAAGCATACGCAATTACCTTACCATTTTGCATCAATACACAGCCTAGCCCGACGCCTGAATCATCACAATAAATAACATATCCTTCCAATCCCTCTGGAAGTGTCAAGACTGGGGCTGAAGTCAATCGGTCTTTCAACTTTTGGAAACTACGCTCGCAAGCATCTGTCCACTGAAACTTAGCTAACTTCTGAGTCAACTTGGTGAGTGGCGTAGAAATAGAAGAAAAACCCTCAACAAATCTTCTGTAATAGCCTGCTAAGCCCAAAAAGCTACGAACCTCCGTAGGGGTCGTGGGCCTTGGCCAAGTCTTCACTGCCTCAATCTTTTGGCTATCCACTCGAATACCGTCAGCTGCAACAATGTGGCCCAGAAATGCCACTGAGTTCAACCAGAACTCGTATATGGAAAACTTCGCGAATAACTCTCGGGTTCGAAGAACTCCAAGGACAATACGCAAGTGATCCGCATGTTCCGCCTCGGATCTAGAATACACTAGGATATCATCGATGAATACAATCACGAATAGATCCAGAAAAGGCCTGAATACATTGTTCATTAAGTCCATAAACACTACCGGGGCATTAGTTAGCCCAAACGACATTACTCGGAACTCGAAATGGCCATATCTTGTTCTGAAAGCTGTCTTAGGGATATCGTTCTCCCTAACTCTTACTTGGTGATACCCGAACCTCAAATCAATCTTTGAAAACCATTTGGCACCTTGCAATTGATCAAATAAATCATCAATCCTCGGGAGGGGATACTTGTTCTTAATCGTCACCTTATTTAATTGTCGATAATCAATGCACATTCTCAAGTAGCCATCCTTCTTTTGGACAAACAATACAGGTGCTCCCCACGGGGATGAACTAGGCCTAATGAAGCCTTTTTCAAGCAAGTCTTTCAATTGCTCCTTCAACTCTTTCAGTTCTATGGGCGCCATTCTATAGGGAGGAATAGATATGGGTTTAGTGTCTGGCAACACAACAATCGCAAAATCAATCTCCCGCTCGGGAGGAAGGCTTGGAAGCTCTTCGGGGGAACACATCCGGAAATTCATTCACTAACGGAACTGACTGGAGAGTCGGTGACTCAGCTTCTACATCTTGAACTCGCACTAGGTGATAAATGCACCCTTTCGTGATCATCTTCTGTCACGACCCAACCCCGTGGGCCGCGACTGGTATCCTAACTGGATACCCGTACGTACTTACCTAACAGAGTTAGCGTACCAAACAGATAATCCATATTAGACATACACTGATTCAAACTGATATAAATATAACGCACGGAAATATACGAACGCATAAACACACTTAGACTTACACATAAGCCGTTGAGGCTATCATAGCAGACAGAATCGCAAACTCGTACATACCTACCTGTACAGTAACAACCCATAACCCACATACATGTCTACAGGCCTCTAACGGACATAACAGAATCAGATGGCGGGACGGGGCCCCGCCGTACCCCAAGTTACCATATATACAGAGTGAGTAAATAACAGAAGATATATATACCAAAAGTACACGCTCCGGGCCAAAGGAGCACTCCAAACAGCAGAATAGAAGTCCTAAACTGGTGGCGTATCGCGCGGTGCGTCTGTACCTGCGGGCATGTAGCGCAGCCCCCGAAGAACAGGGGGTCAGTACGGAAAATGTACTGAGTATGTAAAGCGGAAATGTAACAAATATAATCATAGTCCGAACCAGAAGTACAGAAATATAGCGGACAGAATCGAACCCGAGGCTGAAACAGAAATACAGAGTACACGGACAGAACCACAATATGTATCATAAGTACGGGGTGTAGCAGACATAGTCGTAATCTGAATCAGAGGTACAGAAGTGTGGCAGACTGATTCATATTCCGAATCAGACGTACGGAAGTGCAGCAGACAGAATCAGTATCCAAATCAGACTTTCAGGAGTGCAACAGACAGAATCATAGTCCAGATCAGATGTACAGATGTATATCAGACAGATTCATGCATGCAGAATCATAAGCATATACAGATACAAAGAGCACACATATCAGATCCCGGCCCTCTAGTGAGGGACGCTGTAACAGATCCCGGCCCTGTTAGTACGGGACGCGGTGAACAGACAGATCAGATCATATGCCGTCCTGGCCGCCATCCCCATACCATCATATCATTAGATCACATACAGATGTAAACAGATCCCGGCCCGCACACCGAGGGACGCGGTGACAATGCAGTGGAATGTGCACGAATAACAGAACCTGGCCCAGGCGCAGTGAAGGAAGCATTGAGACATCCACGAACAGATTGATGAGAGACCATACACATACAGATCATTATTCAGACTCAATGAAACGGAAGTAGATCAGACGGTGGGTCAAATCAGAGTAATCGAACAATATTCATAAGATACGCATAAATGTCATTTGGGATGGCACGACAGATTGCATTGGAATAAAATGTCCAGAACCGCTCCAGACGTCAGAATAGATTATAAGGCTCATAACTATAGTCATAACACTTGTCGTATAGCAGACAGAATAATAACCCAAAGTTACCTATGAACTTCAGACAGAAATGAGTTAATTAGAGCCATACAGAAAGTATCAGCACTTTTATGGGCCCACCTTGGACCGAACCGAGATGGCATACGCAAATTACGGATCATAAGTCTTATAGAGTCATTCGTGAGAGTTCTAGGGCATTTCAACTTAATTTGTGAAAGTTACATACATATAGGTTATTTTGCCGATGAAATATTAAGAGACCAATTCAATCTTATTGAATGAAATGGAGCCAATTTCAATCTCGGATTTCTAGGAACAGGGTCATATCTAAGGCTCGCGTCCGAGCCTATTATGTTTGGAACATGCCAAAGAATGAAGGGAAAGACTTTACATACCTTAGCTGCGCCTTACGCTCGCTCAAATTCGATTCCCGTTTCGCCCAAAATCTACAAATGGTCATGTTTACCAATTAGAAATTTCAAGCCTTTAGAACTTGAATCTTAGCTTATACTTTTCTACAAAAATTTGGGCAGCATCTCCCCTACACATATAGCATCCCCGAGACTTAGCTCGGCCCAATATATCAACAACAACAACCCAACAATCCAACAACATCAACAATTATTATATAAAACACAATATAACGTAACTAGTCATCTTTCCAACATAATGTCATAGCCTTCATTCCAACTTCGTATTTTCAAATCGATATCGACATTCTCGTATTCATTACTAATCAAGATCATTACAACACAATTCGGAAGCATTTCATATCATTTCCACAAAATATGCACAAGATATACAAAATATACAAACTTTCCACCAAAACCATAATCCACCTAAACTTCCAATCTTCAACATAAACATCCATAAAATATTCTTATCTTCCAATTTCATTTACAACCACAACAATTTGCACCTTACAACTTCATTCTCATAATTACATAAACTATAATAAAATCACCTACTTTCCGAAAACCTCTTAACAACAATTTTCTCATTTTCATCACAAAACTACAACAACATAATTAACATACTAAATACAACAAATCCATTTCCATTTCAATCCCTACACCTCACGGCCATATTCCTATATTTCCAACTTCCACCAAATTCATTTAACTTTCATTTCCAATATAAATTCTACCATAACCACAACTAGAATACAACACAAAAATTCAACTCATCATACCTATACATTAACACACACACACGGTCACCTTCATATAAACACACCCACATTCCGAAACTAATTCCCAAAATTCCAATTTTTTCCCTTGGCCTCCTCTCGTATTTCCACACCAATGTTATCATAGCCGGCACATACATACTAAGTAAGGTCCAAATATAGCCTCATTCATTACAAATCAAGTTATCTCGAATTTTTTCGAATATGGAAAAATTCCGGATATAACATCCTCCCCCCCTTTAGAACATTCGTCCTCGAATGTTCAATTGACCTTAGGGGGTCTCGTGACACTTCGGGGAGGTTCCTTTCTTTCCTTCAAAATCCTTTTCAACGTTACAATTGCCATCAACATCTTTCACCTCTTGTGACACTTCTCGGTTACATACAACGTTATCATAATCCCATGTCATATTAAACAGATTTATAACTAGAGCCAGACGCACAGAATCATATCGGACAGATCCATAATCAGAGTCAGATGTATAGAAGTATGTCAGGCAGATCCGTGATTGGAGTCAGACGTACAGAGATGTATCAGACAGATTCGTAATCAGAGTCGAACGTACAGAGGCATATCAGATAGAAACGTAACCAGATTCAGAAGTACAGAGGCATAATAGACAGAGCCTCATCAAAATCAGAGACGCAGACATATAACAGACAGAATTATGATTAGAATCAGACCACTGCCACATATTCTAATTTCCTTTGGGTTACCCCATATTTCCCATTTGTCCCTTATATCTACATTTATGAAAATTTGGGTATACTTCCCAGGGGGTCACCCATCCCAGAATTACTCTGGCCCCAGCACGCTTAACCTTGAAACTTTCATGCGGTTTGATGCGTTAATGCTAATATAATTGCGTCGACTGCCCACACGACCCTTGTCACGCAATTTAGGGCAGATCGGGGTCCTAGTAAATTTTCGAAAAGTTCCCGTAATGGGTCCCACCCCGGTCTAAACCATACAATTATCATATTGCCCTTCTAAATCCTCAATGTCCATTTCCATCTGTATATATGTATATCTATCTCAAATGGTTCTATTGGGTTGAAAATTACCTTCCTTTTACTAACACCTCGAAGAAGAAAATCACGTAATATGATAGAGCATAGATCTATCCATACACATATCTCTCAAGAAAAGATTAATAATATACTTGGGTCTGCACTTGGCGGCGCTCCTAGGTCCTGCCGGCTGGTCAAAGCATATACGCGGTTCGAAGGACCGCTGGAACTGGAAGCTCCGTCGTGACCTCTACCACGACTCACTGGTGCCGGCATATCTCGCCCCGTGGGGCGCATGGCTACCGAAGGAGAAGATGAGCCAGCAACTGACCCAGTAGGCTGGGCTGAACCTGAACCACCCGGGGCATAGGTGGCCTAGACTGTTCAGAACCCCTACTTATCTGCGGGCCTGACGCTCTAGAACTCTGGCCGGCCCCAGACGGACCTGCATCATCAAAACGTCTGCCGACGGACTGTGTACCCCGGCCTGACGGAGGAAGGGATCTACCGGACTGCTGCTGAGGCCATCCACCTCGGGAGTCTCCGGAATACCCCGCTAATCTGGCCCTCTTGGGCCGTCTCCTATCATGATCACTATCCGGCTGGCGTCCTCTGTGCCGGTCCTCCATGCTCTGGGCGTGGGCCTGTATACGGGCAATGTCCATCCCTGTCTGGGCCGCCATCACTGTACAGCTGTCAACCAAATAATCATCCAGCCCTATCACATACCGGTGCATCCGGTAAGTCATATCAGCGACATAAGCCGGCGCATATCTAGCCAACGAATCAAACTCCAGACTGTACTCCCTGACACTCCTGCCCCTCTGTCTCAACAGCAGGAATCTGTCTACTCTGGCCCGCCTCACCTCCGGAGGTAGAAAATGGGCCAGGAAGGCCTTTGTAAACTCTCCCCATACGGTTGGAGGGGCAACCTCGCCTCTGGACAGCATCCAAGACTCGGACCAATTTGCCGCTACATCGTGCAACCGGTATGACGGCAACTCAACCGACTCTATCTCGGAGGCACTAATCAATCGCAGGGTACGCTGCATTTGTCGGATGAACTCCTGAGGGTCTTCTGCGAGCATTGACCCGGAAAACTCTGGTGGGTGACAAAGCAGAAAATCACGGGCCCTCTGACTATCGCGCCTGTCTACATGATCATCCCCTGCTCCCTGTCTGTAAACCTGCCCTGCTACCAATTGAGTCAATAACTGGACTGCCTCTCGCAGGGTCCCATCATCCGCCCCTGGCTGGGGGGCTGGAGGTACAAGTGCTGGAGTCGCTGGAGCTACTGATAGACCTGCTCCATCCTCCTCTGGGGTGGTGTAGCTGACCCCTTTGACTGAAGTACGACACCGGGCATAGTCAGAGCACGAGCCCGTGTCACTCTCTGTGCCTGGCTGGTCTCTCCTACCACCGCCTTGCCCTTCTGGGCAGCCGCTGCCTTCTTCGGAGGCATCACTGAAAAACGTAATAGTTGGTCAGAAAGAAATCATCCTAATAGCACAGCTCTATCGCACGATCTAAGATTCAAAGAAAGGGTAACACCCTAAATGTCCTGTAGCCTCCTGTTTATAGATGTGGTGCACAACACACCGATAAACAAGACTCTACTAGACACGGCCTATAGACATTCCGAGGACAAACCGCTCTGATACCACTTTTGTCACGACCCAACCCCGTGGGCCGTGATTGGTATCCTAACTGGATACCCGTACGTACTTACCTAACAGAGTTGGCGTACCAAACAGATAATCCATATAGACATACACTGATTCAAACTGATATAAATACAACGCACGGAAATATACGAACGCATAAAAACACTTAGACTTACACATAAGTCGTTGAGGCTATCATAGCAGACAGAATCGCAAACTCGTACATACCTACCTGTACAGTAACAACCCATAACCCACATACATGTCTACAGGCCTCTAACGGACATAACAGAATCAGATGGCGGGACAGGGCCCCGTCGTACCCCAAGTTACCATATATACAAAGTGAGTAAATAACAGAAGATATATATACCAAAAGTACACGCTCCGGGCCAAAGGAGCACTCCAAATAGCAGAATAGAAGTCCTAAACTGGTGGCGTATCGCGCGGTGCGTCTGTACCTGCGGGCATGTAGCGCAGCCCCCGAAGAATAGGGGGTCAGTACGGAAAATGTATCGAGTATGTAAAGCGGAAATGTAACAAATATAATCATAGTCCGAACCAGAAGTACAGAAATATAGCGGACAGAATCGAACCCGAGGCTGAAACAGAAATACAGAGTACACGGACAGAACCACAATATGTATCATAAGTACGGGGTGTAGCAGACAGAGTCGTAATCTGAATTAGAGGTACAGAAGGTGTGGCAGACTGATTCATAATCCGAATCATACGTACGGAACTGCAGCAGACAGAATTAGTATCCAAATCAGACTTTCAGGAGTGCAACAGACAGAATCATAGTCCAGATCAGATGTACAGATGTATATCAGACAGAATCATGCATGCAGAATCATAAGCATATACAGATACAAATAGCACACATATCAGATCCCGGCCCTCTAGTGAGGGACGCGGTAACAGATCCCGGCCCTCTTAGTACGGGACGCGGTGAACAGACAGATCAGATCATATGCCGTCCTGGCCGCCATCCCCATACCATCACATCATTAGATCACATACAGATGTAAACAGATCCCGGCCCGCACACCGAGGGACGCGGTGAACAATGCAGTGGAATGTGCACGAATAACAGAACCTATCCCAGGCGCAGTGAAGGAAGCATTGAGACATCCACGAATAGATTGATGAGAGACCATATGTTATATCCCGTGTTTTCACACGTTTGAAAAAAATTGAAATATATTGAATTCTTGAGAAATAAGGTCAAATTTGATTTTTATTTAACATAGGAGTTGTGCATGAAAGAATGGGGTCGTGGAAGTGTGGAACAAGGCTAAGGGTAAATTTGGAATTTTGGAAATTAATTTCGGGAATTGCAAAACATGGACTATAAGTCATTGGGCCACAAATAATAGAAGACAATTTTAGGCCCAATGCATGATGTGGCCGGCCATGGTGTGGCCCAAGCCCACAATTTTTATTAAATTTCCATGTGTTAAATTAACATAAGGGATATTATTATATATAGCCATCTCTATCCATTAGAAGACTTAGGATAGAAATCAAGAACAAGAGCAAGAAGAGAGGGAGTTTCGGGTTTGCCCTAGGAAATTTGCTAGCAAAAATCTTACTCCAAAAATTATTCTCTTGTTGGATTTTCACTAATTCAAAGTCCCTTTACAACTTGGTATAGTTGGTTTGGAGAGAGAAGCATCAAATTCATCAAAGTGACCATACCTCCAAGTGAAGAAGACTAGAGGAAAAGGTGAGAATTTATCCCTTATCCTTGTGTTATGAAGTCTTGTTTGTGTTGTAGTATGTAGAAATGTGTTGATTGTATGGAAAAATGGAAGTTTGGAAAGTGGGTGTGTGATGTATATGTGTAGCCGTGTGTATGTATAGGTTGTATAGCCACAATGTGTTGAATTCATGATATATTCTAGTTGTGATTGTGATGAAATGCATATTGGAATTGGAAGTTGAATGAATTTGGTTGATGTTGATAGAGGAGCATATGGCCGTGTACTATGTTGGAGTTGGAGTGGGAATGGATTAAGTTGTTTAGTGTGTTAGTGTGTTATTGTGATGTTTGCAATGTAAATGAAGATAAAATGATATAAGTTAGTATTGAAATGGAATGTAGAAACTTATGTCGTTTTAGTATGATTTTCTGACATTAGGAAAATGAAGTTATTTGGTTGTTAATTGTGATGATCATTGATGAATTTGGAAGTTGGAAACATGTTGTGAATATGTGTGCCGAATATTAGATGTTTTGAATAAGTTATGACTTTGGCGGAAAGTTGTATATTATGTATATCGTGTGTATAACTTGAGGAAACGATATGAAATGTTTCTAAAACTATATTGTGATGATCTTGATTGATAATGAATGTGAAATCATTGATATTAGTTTGAAGATTTGGGTAGGAGTGAAGGTTATGTCACTTTGTTAGAATGATGGCTAGTTGAAGGATATTGTGTCTCTAATGTTTGTTGTTGATGTTGATGTTGTTGTTTGGGTTGTTGTTGATGGTTTTGAGCCGAGTTGAATTCTCGGGGGTGCTATGTGTATAGGGGAAGTGCTGCCGAAATTTCGGTAGGCAAGTATGCATTAAGTTGAATTTATGGCATCCATAACTCATAATTGGTAAATGTGACCATTTGCAGATTTTTGACGAAACGGGAAGTGAGCTTGGATAGGCTTAAAAAGCTCAAAAGGTATGTAAAGCTACCCCGATCCTTCTTTTGGCATGCCTAAGTGTAGTAAAATCGGATTCGGGCCTCGAAAGAATTTCTGCCCCTCGGAATCCGCAAGTGAAAATATCACTTTTTCTTTCAGTAAGATTGAACCCTTTTGTACGCTTTCTTGAAAATTTAGCAAACTTTTCCCGAATTACTTTGGAAGTTATAGAATGTCCGTATAACCTTCGTAGATGACCCCATAAGCTTGAAAATGCGTAATTCGAGCCCACCACCTTGTTTGTCCCGAGGTGGGCCCACTATTCCCGGATTTGCCCTTATTGTACTCAAGTCTTGCTTTCGAGCGGTTTTTGAAAGAAATGTTTTGACTACCATTCTAATTGCCTAACAAACATTGTTTTAAATATTCCATTAAGTCTGATAAATTGTTTTAACACTCGAAACGACTTCGGAAAGGTTATACTCTGTAATTCATTATGATATCCGAAACTCATTTATTATGATCCCATCCGACTTCATTGGATTGGTTTGTCAGTAATATGCCTCATCGAGTCTCTGAAAATATTTATACTATTTTAATTGCATTTAGTCTCTCACTACTCCACTCGTGGATGCCCCAATGTTTCCCACTCTGAGCCCGGGCCAGGATATGTTGTCAAGCGTGATCCTCTGCATTGTTCGCCGTGCCTCGATGTGATGGGGCAGGTATACGCGTACATGGGTTTGTGGAGTATGATGTGCCATGTCTGCTTGTTCTGATATGATTTGCTATGGCCATTTGATATGACATATTATGGTACGGGGTTATGCCCCTATTCTGATTCTTCTGTGTTGTGGCACCAGCGTCGGGAGGGTGGCCACGTTCTGTCTGCCGAGTCCCTTGGCAGGGGCCGGATTTGATATGACATATGTTTCTGTACACAATCTGCATGTTTTGAAAATATGTATCTGATACTTTGGATTTTCCGTTTACTTTCTGTATGTTCTGTACCAGTTATGATTTTGTCTCCGTAATTCGGGCTTTACATATTCAGTGCATATTTCGTACTGACCCCCTTTCCTCGGGGGCTGCGTTTTCATGCCGCGCAGGTACCGACGATAGGTTTGCTGATCCGCCCGCTTAGGATCTTATTCTGCTATTTTGGAGCGCTCTTTTATTCAGAGCCATCTTTTGGTACAGTCTGTCATTTCTATATATGTATATTCTCGTTCATGGGTACGGCGGGGCCCTGTCCCGTCATATAATTCTGTCGGTCTGTTTAGAGGTCTGTAGACATGTTTGTGGGTTGGGGTCTTTCTGTACAGATGTGTGTATATGTTGTGTTTGGGCGATCCCATTCGTCGCGGCGGCCGGTCCGCATATATTTAAATGTTGCTCTGTTGACCCTGTGTGGCTTTTGTTGGTATTTTCTGCGTGCAGGGTATTTGGGATAGTCCGTAAAACTGTTAAACCTCGGAAGTTTTTCCGTACTGGTATGATGAGTGTATGGTGTTTCACTAAGTCGGGAATGGCTAATTATGAATCTCGGAAAAAAAATTATAAAGTTGCAGAGAAATTCACTGCCAGTGGTCGTACGTGGCACTATACGGACCGTATAGTGGTTTACGGACCGTATAGTGCACTCGTCCTTCAAACTGCCAAAAATCTCAACTTTCTGGAATTTGTTGAATATGGCTAAATACGACCCAGTTTACGGCCCGTAAACTGGTTTACGTCCGTAAACCAGGTCGTAAACTGCCCTGTCCACCAGCCAGACTTTCTGTTTTGGAGAATGCTTAAATACTATCACTGGGACGGACCGTAAATCAGAATACGGTCCGTAAACTGCACTTTACGGCCACTGTTCACCCGACGAGAATTCATTAAAGATCAAATTTTGGGATTTATTAAAAGAGGCTTGGACTACAATTCAGTTCATTATTCATCAACACAACTCAAGAAACTTCTAGAACATTCCAAATTATTCCTCCACAAGAATTCAAGAGAATCAAAGGGAATATCAAGATCATCACCACTAAATTCATGAAAATAAGTGTAAGAACACATCAAAGGATCTTCTAAATCAAGAAATTCTAAAGAAGGGTGGAACTAGGGTTTTGGCTAAGTGAAGAATTTCAACTCAAGGGTTGTTCAACCACTATCCAAGGTAAGTTTCATGATCATTCTATGTTGTTTGAAGTATTGAAAAGCTTAAACACTTGAAATGTAGAAGAACATAGAAATGGACCATTACTGAGTGAATAGTGCCATAAATGAATGATAGTGGGATTGAATTATGAATGTTGAAGTGTTGTGAATACAAATACATTATGAATGATGTTTACATCATGAAACAAGCGTTACACGCATGAAAACGCAATGACGAGTCATAAGGCTAAAAATGGGGAAATTGGAGGAAAATGGTGGATTTGCTAAATGTACGTAAATGACGATGGTCGATTGTGATATTATGAGTAATGTTAGGAATGTTAAGAGTTGAGATAAAACATGAGAAAAATAGTATAAACAAGTGAAGCGCTGTCCGACTTCTCCTAGAATTAGCGACGCATTCTTGTAGTTAGTATGCTAATGTTGATATGAATTCTTATGAAGGTAACGACGCGATATTGAAGGAGAACGAGTGAGCGATATCTTAGCTAAACGACCAAGGTATGTGAGGCTAGTCTTTCTTTCTAATGGCATGAATCTTTGATGTAATTTCCTATTCGCTTCATGAGCTCTCACTTTCTAAGAAGTTAAAAGCCTACGTTTATGAATGTCCATATGAGATAAGTTATACGATATGATGATGCTAGTATAATGATGATGTTAATTATCGCTTACACTCACCTTATGTACTAGTTCCTTCAAGGTGAGGCAGAGTATCAATAGTTGTTCCATAATGGAATCGGGGGATCACGACCTTACGTCATCCCGATAGAGTAAAGTTGATCTTGAGCCTTATGCATGTATTACAATGAGATAAGTATTTTATGAGGAGTATCTTATTATTATGAGCATTTTATGATAAGAATGACATGAGCATTTCACACCGTGCCTAGTTGGCCGGGCAGTCACCGCCAAGGCGGGCTGCTATACGGATACACCATGACCTTCGGGCATGGGCAGACACCACTAGTGGGCGGCATGAGATGGTACCCCGGACGCGGGAGGCCTGGACGCGGGCTAATGATATTGATGATTACACCGTTCCGACATGGACGGGCAGCTTGCATATGATGCATACAGGTTATGATGATGAGTATGAGTACGATAGCATGCAATACTGCATTTATGATTACCAGTCAGATCCATATGTTTTATGTTGATGTTTTCCTTCTTTATGTATGCCTCTCATACTCGGTACAATATTCGTACTGACGTCCTTTCTTCGGACGCTGTGTTCATGCCCACAGGTAGACAGGAAGGAGAGCTTGGCCCAGGTCATCAGTAGCTGTCAGCTAGAAGATAGCACTCCTTTGTTCGGAGGTGCTTGTGATTACTCTCTTTTGATGTACACTCCTATATGTATATTCTGGGCACGACGGAGTCTTGTTCCGTCTATGTATTCCTTATGTTAGTAGTGGCTTGTAGATACTCAGTGTGGGTTAGATGGTCCCATAAGACGGTTTTCTATGTGTGTATATTATTTTGGCGGCCAATAGGCCAATGTATATGCAGTATGTATGTTTTAATTATATATGATTTTCCTACAATAAGTATGAAAAAAAATTCATAAGAGAGTATTAAGTGAGCAGAATAAGCAGTAGAAAGAGCGGTGCTCGGTAAATTCTCCGGGTACCCGTCGCGGCCCCTAGTCGGGTCGTGACAAAAACAAAGGAGACTCTGCCGAAATTTTTCTGGAAATTAGCTAAATTTGAAATAAAGCCTTGTCGGCTTCTGCTATATACTGGAATGTGTTTGAGTGCCTAGATCGGGCACTAGTCACGGCCTACGGGGTTGTGTCGTGACAACAGTGGTATCAGAGCGGTTCGTCCTCGGAATGTCTACAGACTGTGTCTAGTAGAGTCTTGTTTATCGGTGTGTTGTGCACCACACCTATAAACCGGAGGCTACAGGGCATTTAGGATACTACCCTTCTTTCTGTCTTAGATTGTGCGATAGAGTTGTGTTATCAGGATGACTCCTCCCTAACGAATTGTTATATTTGCAGTTATGCCTCCAAAAAAGGCGTCAGCGGCCCAAAAGGCCAAGGCAGCAGCTGTGGGAGAGACTAGTCGGGCCTAGAGGACTACCAGGGCCCATGCACATATTGCTCCTGATATTTTTCCCCCGGCAAAGGGCTCTTCCACACCGCCACACGTAGAGGAGATTGGAGCAGCAGCAGCTGCAGGTCGGGGGGCGGCTCCACCGCCAGCTCCCGCAGTTCCAGTACCTGAGCCCCCAGCTCCACGGCCAGGCACTGAGGATCAGTCTATGAGGGAGGCGGTCCAGCTATTGACCAGGCTTGTGGTAGGACAGGTTCAGGGGCACGGACCGAGAGGTGACCGGGCTTACAGGCGTGACAGTTCGAGAGCCCGTGAGTTTTTGACTTGTGGCCCTCCAGAGTTATTCGGGACAAAGCCCGAGGAGGACCCTGAGGAGTTTATCAGGAAGATGCGGCACACCCTACATTTGATTAATGCTTCCGCGATAGAGTCAGTAACGTTGGCTTCGTACCGGTTGTATGATGTAGCGGCTAATTGGTACGAGTCATGGGAGTTATCTAGAGGTGACGGCGCTCCCCCAGCAGTTTGGGTTGATTTTTCTCAGGCTTTTCTTAGCCATTTTCTGCCTCCGGAGTTACGGCGGGCCAGGGCTGACAGATTCTTATTGCTGAGACAGAGGGGCCGCAGTGTTCGAGAGTACAGTATGGAGTTCGATTCATTGGCCCGATGCGCACCTGCTGTGGTATCTACTATGGTTGACAGGATGCACAGGTATATTATGGGGCTGGACCGGTATTTTGTCGACAGTTGCTTGGTATTGGCCGCTCAGCCCGATATGGATATTGCCCAGATTCAGGCGCACGCCCAGGGCATGGAGGACCGGCACAGGGGTCTTCAGCCCGATAGGAGTCAGGATCGGAGACAGCCCAAGAGGGCCAGATCATCCGGGTATTCTGGAGATTTCCGGGGCAGACAGCCTCAGCAGCCGCAGCAGCCTAGCAGATATCCATCCCAGCCGGCACAGAGCGCACCTCCACCGCCTACAGGTCGCAGATTTGATGGCCCAGGTTATTCAGGAGCAGGCCAGAGCTCCAGGGCTTCAGGTTCGCGGACAGATAGGGTTCTGGTCAGACGAGGCCACCTAGACCTCAGTGTTCTTATTGTGGCAGATACCATCCGGGAGAGTGTTACAGGGCCACCGGTGCATGTTTTTCTTGTGGCCGTCAGGGCCATTCTGTGAGAGATTGCCCGTATAAGTGTAGTTCGGGTGGTGCAGTGCAGCCTACCGGATCAGCCGTCGGGTCATCATCTTCATCAGTGGCTATGCGCCCTACTGGGCCGGGTACATCAGCACCGGCGGGTCGCGGTAGAGGTCGTGGTGGAGCTTCGGGTACTAGCGGTCCTTCAAACCGCATTTATGCTTTGGCTAGCCGCTAGGACCAGGAGGCATCGCCTAATGTCGTTACAGGTACGTTATTGGTTTTCTCTCGGTCTGTGTATGCATTGATTGATCCAGGTTCGACTTTGTCATATATTTCGCCTCTGGTTGCTAGTAAAATTGGTATAACGTCTGAACCTATAGAGCCGTTTGAGGTAGCCACACCGATTGGGGACTTTATTGTAGCGAAACAGGTATATAAAGACTGTTCTGTAACTGTATGTGGCCGAGACACTAAGGCAGATCTGGTGGAATTAGATATGATTGAATTTGATGTTATTATGGGAATGGACTGGCTAGCCTCCTGTTATGCTAATGTTGACTGCCAAAATAAGGTAGTTCGTTTCCAATTTCCTGGGGAGCCAGTTATAGAGTGGGCCGGTAATACAGCATCGCCGAAAGGTAAGTTTATTTCATACCTTAAGGCGAATAAAATGATCAGAAAGGGTTATATTTATCATCTGGTTCGGGTACAAGACTTGACAGCAGAAACGCCGACTCTTCAGTCAGTTCCCGTGGTTAATGAATTTCCAGATGTGTTCCTAGATGAGCTTCCAGGCCTTCCTCCAGAGCGGGAGATAGATTTTACTATTGATTTGCTTCCAGATACTCAGTCGATATCTATTCCCCCGTACAGAATGGCACCGGCAGAATTGAAAGAACTGAAAGAGCAGTTGAAGGATCTGTTAGAAAAAGGCTTCATCAGACCCAGTACTTCACCTTGGGGAGCCCCGGTATTATTTGTGCGTAAGAAAGACGGGTCGCTGCGTATGTGTATTGATTATCGGCAGCTGAATAAGGTAACCATAAAGAATAAATACCCCCTCCCCAGAATTGACGATTTGTTTGATCAGTTGCAGGGCGCCAAATAATTTTCGAAGATAGATATTCGGTCTGTCTATCATCAGGTACGGGTACGAGAGGCCGATATTCCTAAGACAGCATTCCGGACCAGATATGGGCATTATGAATTCAGAGTTATGTCATTTGGGTTAACTAATGCTCCTGCGGTATTCATGGATCTAATGAACCGGGTATTCAGGCCATTCCTGGATATGTTCGTAATTGTATTTATCGATGATATTCTGGTTTATTCTCGGTCCGAGGCAGAGCACGCAGATCATCTGAGAGCGGTACTCGGGGTGCTTCAACATCAGAAATTATATGCAAAATTTTCTAAATGTGAATTCTGGCTGGCTTCTGTCACGACCCAACCCCGTAGGCCGCGACAAGTGTCCGTGCTGGACACCCAAACGTACCCAATACCCCAAACCAGCATATTAGCAGATTATATGAATAGAAAGTCAGTCGACATTGCTAGTTATCGCAGATGAACAGATATAGTACATGGAAGCCAACAAGGCTATCCTAGTTCATAGCAACCCAAAACATATACAGAACCCACACAAGTATGTCTACAAACCTCTACAGAACATAACAGAATCATAAGACGGGACAGGGCCCCGTCATACCCCTGAATAACATACATACATACAATAGCAGCGGACTGTACCAAGGTATAGGCTCTGGACAAAAGAGCGCTCCAGAATAGCAGAATGATGTCCTATGCAGGCGGGTCAGCAAAAGCAAATCTGTAGTCTGTACCTGCGCGGCATGAAAACGCAGCCCCCGAAGAAAGGGGGTCAGTACGAAATATGTACTGAGTATGTAAAGCATGGAACGTAATAAACAAAGTCATAATCGGAACAGAAGATACAGAAAGTGAACGGAATATCCAGATTAGCAAAATGCTAATCATAAAGCATAAATAGTACTTACAGAAAACGTATGCCATACCTGGTCCCATCACGGAACAAAATCATAACCGAAACAGGACGTACGGAAATGTGAGTGAGATGTCCAGAGTATCAAATGCATATTTTCAAAACATGAAGAGTGAGTACAGAAATATATGCCATATCATATCCGACCCCTGCCAAGGGACTCGGCAAACAGAACGTGGTCACCCCCCGACGCTGGTGCCACAACACATAAGGAGCAGAATAGGGGATAACCCCGTAACATAACATATCATTTCAGATGGCCATATCAGATCATATCATATCAGAATGTGTGTACATGGCACAACATACTCCACAACCCATGTACATATATACCTGCCCCCTCACATCGAGGCACGGCGAACAATGCAGTGGAATACGCTTGACAACATATCCTGGCCCGGGCTCAGTGTGGGAAACATTGAGGCATCCACGAATGGAGTAGTGAGAAACTAAATGCAATAAAAATACCATATATTTCCAGAGACTCAATGAGGCATATCGAATGACAAATCAAACCAATGAAATCAGACAGAATCATAGTAAGTGTATGTCGTATGTCATACTGAGTTACGGAAGAATAATCCTTCTGGGATCATTTTCATATTCCAAAATAGTTTACCAGACTCGAGGGAATCATTAAAACAATCTTCCTTAGTAGTTAAAAGGATAGTTAAAACGTTTCATTTTATATTGTTCGAAAATAAGGCAATAGTACACTAAAAGGCAAAGCGGGAATAGTGGGGGACTAAATGAGACACAAAATATCATACCTTTACAGAGATTCAATAAAGTATTTAGAATAAGTATCATTGGTAGTTAGAAGAGTAGTTACGGCATTTCCTTTAGAACCGCTTGAAATTAAGTTATAAACACAAAAAGGGTAAAGTCGGAAATAGTGGGCCCACCTCGGGACAACGAAGCGGTGGGCTCAAATTACATATATTAAGCTTACGGAGTCACCTATAGAGGTTCTAAGGACATTTCATAACTTTCTAGACAATTTGCGGAAATTTGCACAAGTCTTTATCAAAACATACTTATAGGGTTCAATTCCATTGAATGAAAAAGGGATATTTTGAAATGCGGATTCCGATGAACAGAATATTTTCCGAGGCTCAAATCCGATCCTAGTACACCTAGGACATGCCAAAAGAAGAATCGGGATAGCTTTACATACCTTTTTCGCCCTTTACGCTAGTCCAAATTCAATTCCCGTTTCCTTCAAAATATACAATTGGTCACAATTACCAAATATCAACTTTAAGCCTTTAAGAATTCAATCTTAATTCATACTTGTCTACGGAAATTTGGGCAGCATCTCCCCTATATATATATCATCCCCGAGGTTAAAACTCGGCTAAAACAACAACAACCATACCAACAACAATATATACAACATCAATAATCAACTAGGAACGCATTCTAGCGTAAATAGTCTTATTTTCCAAATAATGCGACAATTCCAAATCCAACTTTGCACTTACAACCCAATATCAATATTTTCATATTCACATACTAATATAAGACCATTCAAACATAAACCAAAAGTATTCCAAGCTATATATTCAATATTCAACAATTCCATCAACTTCCATATTCAATCCAAAATTCTTATATATGCAACAAAACCATTCCAACACATTTTCTACTTACTAATTCATCTCCAACAACAATCTACACTTTATCAACTTCATTATCTTAATATCATAAAATCACATTAATGTGTCATAATTCTCTACATTCCATTTTCATGTCAAATTCACTCATATAATCTTCCTTTGCATTGTGAAGATCACAATAACACAACTAACATGTTAAACAAAATAAATCCAACATTATCTCAACAACATATACCACACGGCCAACATGGCTTCTTTCCAATTTCATCCAATTTTCATTCAACTTCCATTTCCAATACAAATTCCACATTAACCACAACTAGTATACAACTTAAAATTCAACTCATCACAATTATACATTTAACTCACACACACGGCCACACATACATATGCACACCCACTTTGCAAACTTCCATCTTTTCATAAATTCTACTCATTTCCACATACTACCACACAAACAAACCTTCATAACATAATAACAAGGGATTAATTCTTACCTTTTTCTCCTTGATTCTTCACTTGTCCAAAGTGTGAGATTGAAGAAACTAATGCTTAATCTTCCAAAACAACTACACCAAGTTGTAGAGGGACCTTGATTTAGTAGGAATATAACAAGAAAATAATTTTTGGGACAAGATTTTGAGGGGTGAATTTTCCCATGGCCAAGCCGAAATGCCTTCTTTTTTTTTTTGTTCTTGTTTTTCTCTTGTTTTTCCTCCTATTCCTTCTCTTGAAAGTTCTATGGAATTTGGATGATTAAGTGGTCTTTTATTCATTGACCACATGACTTAATTCCATGGGCTTGGATCCTTTTTATGGACCATGGCCGAATGGCTCCTATTGGGCCTCTTCTTCTCCCTTTATTTTTCCATGGGCCTAATTCGGTTGGCCCCGAGTTGGCCTAGTCCACTGACCTTTCGACCTTAAAACGTCCATATCCCCTTGTACCGACGTCACATGGGAACCCACGACCTATGGATGGAAAGCTAATTCAATTATCTACAACTTCTATTTCTTGGTCCTTTTCCAAATTCCAAACTTATAATACCGTTTTTGCCCCTCAAAGTCAGGTCACCCCGAAAACGTTTTCTTAAAAATATTCGTTTGGAGGACTTCCACTTTGATTTGGCCCAAGGGTCCTTCTTGAGTTGTGTTTAACTTCACATATGTGATTCATATAATTTGTCACATGTCCCAAAAAAAATCTTGACGTGTGGGCCCCACCTCAACTTACAGTTAATCTGACTTTCAAAAATACGGGATGTAACAGCTTCAGTGCCATTCCTGGGGCATATTATTGCAGCTGATGGTGTCCGGGTGGATACACAGAAGATTGAGGCCCTGAAAAATTGGCCCAGACCCATGACGCCCACAGAGGTACGTAGTTTCCTGGGGTTAGCAGGCTATTACAGAAGATTTGTGGAAAAGTTTGCTTTGATTTTAGCGCCTTTGACAAGACTAACTCAGAAGGGAGCTAAGTTCCAGTGGACTGATGCATGTGAACGAAGCTTCCAGTTGCTGAAGGAGAAGCTGACTACGGCCCCAGTTCTGACTCTTCCAGAGGGACCCGATGGATATGTTATTTATTGTGACGCTTCTGGCGTGGGATTGGGCTGTGTATTGATGCAGCACGGCAGAGTTATAGCTTATGCTTCTCGGCAGCTGAAAAAGCATGAAAGGAATTATCCTACCCACGATCTGGAGCTTGCTGCGGTGATTCATGCTCTGAAGATATGGAGACATTATTTATATGGCGTTCATGTTGATATCTATACAGATCATAAGAGTCTCCAGTATATTTTTAAGTAGAAAGAGATACATTTGCGGCAGCGGAGGTGGCTGGAGCTCCTGAAAGACTATGATGTGGATATTCTGTATCATCCGGGCAAGGCTAATGTTGTTGCAGATGCGCTCAGCCGGAAATCTATAGGCAGCTTGGCAGATTTACAGCCAGATAGGAGAGAGTTAGTACGTGACATTCATCAGTTGGCTAACCTTGGGGTTCGTCTGGCCGATTCTGGAGGTACACGGATTTCTGTCCGAGGGGTTTCAGAATCATCTATTAAGGAAGATATCAAGCGGCATCAATACGAAGATCCTGTTTTAGCTCGATACAGAGACACAGCCCATGGGAAGGAGAAGACTCTGTTCGAGTTTACACCAGACGAAACCTTACTATACAGAGGCAGATTGTGTGTACCTGATATTGCAGGGCTACGACAGCAGGTTATGGGCGAGGAACACTATGCTCGCTATTCTGTTCATCCTGGTTCTACGAAGATGTACCATGATCTTAGATGCCTATACTGGTGGGATGGTATGAAACGGGATATTGCAGAGTTCGTCGCCCAGTGCCCTAATTGTCAGCAGGTCAAGATTGAGCATCAGAAGTCGGGTGGACTGTTGCAAGAAATGGAAATTCCGACGTGGAAGTGGGAGATCATTAATATGGACTTCATTACAGGTTTGCCTCGCACTCCACGGAAGTATGATTCCATCTAGGTTATCGTTGATAGGCTGACGAAATCAGCCCATTTCCTCCCCGTCAGAACTACCTATTCCGCTGAGGATTATGCCAGGCTGTATATTAAAGAAATAGTGAAGCTTCACGGAGTTCCTATGTCTATTATCACTGACAGAGGTGCCCAATTCACAGCGAACTTCTGGAGATCTTTTCAGGAAGGATTAGGGACTCAGCTGAGCCTGAGCACAGCTTTCCATCCTCAGAGTGACGGACAGGCCGAACGCACTATCCAGACGCTTGAAGATATGTTGCGGGCCTGTGTTATTGATTTCAGAGGTAGCTGGGATGATCACTTGCCATTGATTGAGTTTGCTTATAATAACAGTTACCATTCCAGCATCTAGATGGCTCCGTACGAGGCCTTGTATGGCAGGAAATGCAGGTCACCTATCGGCTGGTTTGATATTGGCGAGATAGAGTTAATTGGCCCAGATATGATCCAGCAGGCCGTTGATAAGGTGAAACTTATCCGAGAGCGACTATTGGCAGCCCAGAGTCGACAGAAATCATACGCTGATAAACGGCGTCGCCGTTGGAATTCCAGGTAGGAAATTGGGTATTCCTGAAGGTATCGCCTATGAAAGGCGTGATGCGGTTCGGCAGGAAGGGTAAGCTCAGTCCGCTTTATATTTGGCCTTATCAGATTATTAGAAAAATTGGAAATGTCGCCTATGAGTTAGATCTGCCATCAGATTTGGAAGCGGTACATCCGGTATTCCATGTGTCTATGCTCCGCAAATGCATTGGTGATCCCTCCAGAATATTTCCTGCGGACGATATTCAGGTGACAGAGCAGTTATCTTACGAGGAGCAGCCCGTAGCCATTTTGGACCGCCAGGTAAGAAAGCTCCGGAACAAGGATGTAGCCTCTGTTAAGGTGCTGTGCCGGAACAATAATAGGGAGGAAATGACCTGGGAAGCCAAAAAGGAGATGAAGAAGAAATATCCTCATTTGTTCCCTATGCCCACAGGTAATCTCGAATCTTTGCATAATTCCATTTCAATAACGAATGTGTGTCATATGTGTTGTCTATAAACGTGAACTCCCCCAAAGTATTTTCAGACCCTATAAGATTAATTTAACATTCGAGGACGAATGTTTTAAGGGGGGGATGATGTTATATCCCGTGTTTTCACACGTTTGAAAAAAATTGAAATATATTGGATTCTTGAGAAATAAGGTCAAATTTGATTTTTATTTAACATAGGAGTTGTGCATGAAAGAATGGGGTCGTGGAAGTGTGGAACAAGGCTAAGGGTAAATTTGGAATTTTAGAAATTAATTTCGGGAATTGCAAAACATGGACTATAAGTCATTGGGCCACAAATAATAGAAGACAATTTTAGGCCCAATGCATGATGTGGCCGGCCATGGTGTGGCCCAAGCCCACAATTTTTATTAAATTTCCATGTGTTAAATTAACATAAGGGATATTATTATATATAGCCATCTCTATCCATTAGAATACTTAGGACATAAATCAAGAACAAGAGCAAGAAGAGAGGGAGTTTCGGGTTTTCCCTAGGAAATTAGCTAGCAAAAATCTTACTGCAAAAATTATTCTCTTGTTGGATTTTCACTAATTCAAAGTCCCTTTACAACTTGGTATAGTTGGTTTGGAGAGAGAAGCATCAAATTCATCAAAGTGACCATACCTCTAAGTGAAGAAGACTAGAGGAAAAGGTGAGAATTTATCCCTTATCCTTGTGTTATGAAGTCTTGTTTGTGTTGTAGTATGTAGAAATGTGTTGATTGTATGGAAAAATGGAAGTTTGCAAAGTGGGTGTGTGATGTATATGTGTAGCCATGTGTATGTATAGGTTGTATAGCCACAATGTGTTGAATTCATGTTATATTCTAGTTTTGATTGTGATGAAATGCATATTGGAATTGGAAGTTGAATGAATTTGGTTGATGTTGATAGAGGAGCATATGGTCGTGTACTATGTTGGAGTTGGAGTGGGAATGGATTAAGTTGTTTAGTGTGTTAGTGTGTTATTGTGATGTTTGCAATGTAAATGAAGATAAAATGATATAAGTTAGTATTGAAATGGAATGTAGAAACTTATGTCGTTTTAGTATGATTTTCCGACATTAGGAAAATGAAGTTATTTGGTTGTTAATTGTGATGATCATTGATGAATTTGGAAGTTGGAAACATGTTGTGAATGTGTGTGCCGAAGATTAGATGTTTTGAATAAGTTATGACTTTGGCGGAAAGTTGTATATTATGTATATCGTGTGTATAACTTGAGGAAACGATATGAGATGTTTCTAAAACTATATTGTGATGATCTTGATTGATAATGAATGTGAAATCATTGATATTAGTTTGAAGATTTTGGTTGGAGTGAAGGTTATGTCACTTTGTTAGAATGATGGCTAGTTGAAGGATATTGTGTCTCTAATGTTTGTTGTTGATGTTGATGTTGTTGTTTGGGTTGTTGTTGATGGTTTTGAGTCTAGTTGAATTCTCGGGGGTGCTATATGTATAGGGGAAGTGCTGCCGAAATTTCGGTAGGCAAGTATGCATTAAGTTGAATTTATGGCATCCATAACTCATAATTGGTAAATGTGACCATTTGCAGATTTTTGACGAAACGGGAAGTGAGCTTGGATAGGCTTAAAAAGCTCAAAAGGTATGTAAAGCTACCCCGATCCTTTTTTTGGCATGCCTAAGTGTAGTAGAATCGGATTCGGGCCTCGAAAGACTTTCTGCCCCTCGGAATCCGCAAGTGAAAATATCACTTTTTCTTTCAGTAAGATTGAACCCTTTTGTACGCTTTCTTGAAAATTTAGCAAACTTTTCCCGAATTACTTTGGAAGTTATAGAATGTCCGTATAACCTTCGTAGATGACCCCATAAGCTTGAAAATGCGTAATTCGAGCCCACCGCCTTGTTTGTCCCGAGGTGGGCCCACTATTCCCGGTTTTGCCTTTATTATACTCAAGTCTTGCTTTCGAGCGGTTTTTGAAAGAAATGTTTTGACTACCATTCTAATTGCCTAACAAACATTGTTTTAAATATTCCATTAAGTTTGATAAATTGTTTTGACACTCGAAACGACTTCAGAAAGGTTATACTCTGTAATTCATTATGATATCCGAAACTCATTTATTATGATCCCATCCGACTTCATTGGATTGGTTTGTCAGTAATATGCCTTATCGAGTCTCTGAAAATATTTATACTATGTTAATTGCATTTAGTCTCGCACTACTCCACTCGTGGATGCCCCAATGTTTCCCACACTGAGCCCGGGCCAGGATATGTTGTCAAGCGTGATCCTCTGCATTGTTTCTCCGTGCCTCGATGTGAGGGGGCAGGTATACACGTACATGGGTTTGTGGAGTATGATGTGCCATGTCCGCTTGTTCTGATATGATTTGCTATGGCCATTTGATATGACATATTATGGTACGAGGTTATGCCCCTATTCTGATTCTTCTGTGTTGTGGCACCAGCGTCGAGAGGGTGGTCACGTTCTGTCTGCCGAGTCCCTTGGCAGGGGCCGAATTTGATATGACATATGTTTCTGTACACACTCTGCATGTTTTGAAAATATGTATCTGATACTTTGGATTTTCCGTTTACTTTCTGTATGTTCTGTACCAGTTATGATTTTGTCTCCGTAATTCAGGCTTTACATATTCAGTACATATTTCGTACTGACCCCCTTTCCTCGGGGGCTGCGTTTTCATGCCGCGCAGGTACCGACGACAGGTTTGCTGATCCGCCCACTTAGGATCTTATTCTGCTATTTTGGAGCACTCTTTTATTCAGAGCCATCTTTTGGTACAGTCTGTCATTTCTATATATGTATATTCTCGTTTATGGGTACGGCGGGGCCCTGTCCCGTCATATGATTCTGTCGGTCTGTTTAGAGGTCTGTAGACATGTTTGTGGGTTGGGGTCTTTCTGTACAGATGTGTGTATATGTTGTGTTTGGGCGATCCCATTCGCCGCGGCGGCCGGTCCGCATATATTTAAATGTTGCTCTGTTGGCCCTGTGTGGCCTTTGTTGGTATTTTCTGCGTGCAGGGTATTTGGGATTGTTCGTAAAACAAAGGAGACTCTGCCAAAAATTTTCTGGAAATTAGCTAAATTTGAAATAAAGCCTTGTCGGCTTCTGCTATATACTGGAATGCGTTTGAGTGCCCAGATCGGGCACTAGTCACGGCCTACGGGGTTGGGTCGTGACACCATACACATACAAATCATTATTCAGACTCAATGAAACGGAAGTAGATCAGACGGTGGGTCAAATCAGAGTAATCGGACAATATTCATAAGATACGCATATATGTCATTTGGGATGGCACGACAGATTGCATTGGATTAAAATGTCCAGAACCGCTCCAGACGTCAGAATAGATTATAAGGCTCATAACTATAGTCATAACACTTGTCGTATAGCAAACAGAATAATAACCAAAAGTTACCTGTGAGCTTCGGACAGAAATGAGTTAATTAGAGCCGTACAAAAGGTATCAGCACTTTTATGGGCCCACCTTGGGCCGAACCGAGATGGCATACGTACATTATGGATCATAAGTCTTATGGAGTCATTCGTGAGAGTTCTAGGGCATTTCAACTTAATTTGTGAAAGTTACATACATATAGGTTATTTTGCCGACGAAATATTAAGAAACCAATTCAATCTTATTGAATGAAATGGAGCCAATTTCAATCTCGGATTTCTAGGAACAGGGTCATATCTAACGCTCGCGTCCGAGCCTATTATGTTTGGAACATGCCAAAGAATGAAGGGAAAGACTTTACATACCTTAGCTGCGCCTTACGCTCGCTCAAATTCGATTCCCGTTTCGCCCAAAATCTACAAATGGTCATGTTTACCAATTAGAAATTTCAAGCCTTTAGAACTTGAATCTTAGCTTATACTTTTCTACAAAAATTTGGGCAGCATCTCCCCTACACATATAGCATCCCCGAGACTTAGCTCGGCCCAATATATCAACAACAACAACCCAACAATCCAACAACATCAACAATTATCATATAAAACACAATATAACATAACTAGTCATCTTTCCAACATAATGTCATAGCCTTCATTCCAACATCGTATTTTCAAATCGATATCGACATTCTCGTATTCATTACTAATCAAGATCATTACAACACAATTCGGAAGCATTTCATATCATTTCCACAAAATATTCACAAGATATACAAAATATACAAACTTTCCACCAAAACCATAATCCACCTAAACTTCCAATCTTCAACATAAACATCCATAACATATTCTTATCTTCCAATTTCATTTACAACCACAACAATTTGCACCTTACAACTTCATTCTCATAATTACATAAACTATAATAAAATCACCTACTTTCCGACAACCTCTTAACAACAATTTTCTCATTTTCATCACAAAACTACAACAACATAATTAACATACTAAATACAACAAATCCATTTCAATCCCTTCATCTCACGGCCATATTCCTATATTTCCAACTTGCACCAAATTCATTTAACTTTCATTTCCAATATAAATTCTACCATAACCACAACTAGAATACAACACAAAAATTCAACTCATCATACCTATACATTAACACACACACACGGTCACCTTCATATAAACACACCCACTTTGCAAACTTCCATATTTTCATAAATTCTACTCATTTCTACATACTACAACATAAACCAAACTTCATAACATAAGAAAAATGAATTGATTCTTACCTTTTCTTCAAGTTCTTCAGTTGCTACCAAAGTCACCTTTTTGCCAAAATAATTATATCATCTTGAAGAGAATCTTGCACTTAGTAGTAATTCCAAAAGAGATGGATTTTTGAACCAAAGAATTGAGCTCCAATAATTTTTTTTCTTTTTCCTGTCTTTTTCTCTCACTAGGCCGTGAGCCTTCTTTTCTTGCTTTCCTCTTCTTTCTTTTTTTCTCTTGAATGTTCTAGTTGGTAAAAGATGAATCATAATGGTCATCTCTTATATTGACCAAGATTTAATTCAACATGGGCTTGGGCCAACCCCTATGGCCGGTTGGGCTTTCCCTTTTTTGGGCCTCATTTTCCTTTTTATTTTTTTGAGCCCAATTGGCTACAAATCTTGTTTTGTAATTCCTGAAACTAATTCCCAAAATTCCAATTTTTTCCATTGGCCTCCTCTCGTATTTCCACACCAATGTTATCATATCCGGCACATTCATACTAAGTAAGGTCCAAATATAACCTCATTCATTACAAGTAAGTTATCTCGAATTTTTTCGAATATGGAAAAATGCCGGATATAACATCTTCCTTGCCTTTAGATAGGAAATAAACCTACCTTTTGGTGATGCCGAATTTGCTTTCCATTCTAAGACTGGTTCTCCCGGAAATTGGAAACGAACCATCTTCATTCTACAATCAACATTGGCGTAACAAGAAGCCAACCAATCCATGCCCATAATGACATCAAAATCTACCATCTCTAGCTCATGCAAATCAATCATGGTACGACGATCACAAATCACAATCACACAATTCCTATATACTCGGCTAGCTATTACCGAGTCACCCACGGGTGTAGACACCTCAAAAGGTTTGATAGACTCCGGCTCAATTATAAATCGACCCGCAATATATGGAGTAACATATGATAATGTGGAGCCCGGATCAATCAAAGCATATACATCATGAGGGAATACCGATAATATACCTGTGACCACATCAGGAGAAGACTCAAGATCTTGGCGTCCAGCCAAAGCATAAATACGGTGCTGAGGACCGCTAGTACTGGGAGCTCTGCCTCTGCCTCTACCATGGCCGACTGGCGCATGTGAACCTGGCCCCGTAGGGCGTACAGATGCCGAAGATCCGGCTACCGACCCTGATGGCTGGGTCCTACCTCTACCATGCACTGAGGGGCAATCATGCATAATATGGCCCGGTCGACCATATGAATAGCAAACATCTGAACCCAATCGGCATTGACCCCAATGCGACTTCCCACACTGGGAACATCGTGGTATAGGTGGCCTTGATTGGCCTAAATCACCTCTAAACTGGGACCCCGAATAACTCTGACTCGGCCCGGGATGAGTAGATCTATCAAGGCTCTGGCCTGAAAACCGTGGAGGTGCATTGGTCATAGAATATCCCGAATGTCTAGGGAACTGTTGCCTGTGTTCGCCTCTGGACTCACTTATTGGGCCCGAAGATCTGGCCCTCTTGCTATGTCCCCTATCCTGTTCACGTTCACTTCTTCGCTGCTGTAAGCTTTCCTCTAAGTTTTGAGCATGTGCCTAAATGCGTGCAATATCCATACCGTCCTGAAGGGACGCAGTCAAGCATTTGTCCATCAGATGGGGCCCTAGGCCCTTTACAAATCGGTGTACCCGGTCGCCCATCTCTGCTACCATGGCCGAAGCATACCTGGCCAAGGAGTTAAAGCGGAGACTATACTCTGTAGTACTCATATTACCTTGCCTCAAATTCAAGAATTTATCGGCCCTAGCTCGCCGAACTTCTGGAGGCATGTAATGATGGAGAAAAGCATCAACAAACTCTTGCCATACCGGCGGAGGTGCATTGGCTCCCCGCGAAGCCATCCATATTGTATACCACTGGATCGAGATATCTCTCAATCTGTAGGACGCTAGCTCTACCGACTCAGTGTCTGAAGCATGTATCAACCGGAGCGTCCTTAGCATGCCATCAATAAAGTCCTGGGGATCCTCCTTCGGTCTCGACCCAAAGAATTCCAGGGGTTTCAAAGCAATGAAGTCACGGGCCCTTGCACTAACAGCCCTGTCACCTTGCCCTGCGCTTGGCCTCTGAGTCTGGGCCGCAACCAACAGAGTCAACAAATTTATGGCCTCTTTCACATCTTGGCTCGAAGCATTCGGTGGAGGAGCTGGAGCTGGGGCTGAGGCTCCCACGTGCTCCTCGGTAATAGGCACTATCTGGGAGGACTGAGATTGGGCCGCACTATGGGACTCATCCTCCTCTACTACCGGTGGCGGTGCTCTTTTAGCCCACTTTTCTGCCACCGTCTTGCCCTTTTGGGCTGCTGTAGCCTTTTTCTTTTTAGGCATCTCTGAAATACACAACACACGATTAAGGAATAAGAATTTCTTACATCATAGCTCTATCGCACGATTCTTATGAAGAAAGAAGGTCATATTTTCCTAAAATGTCCGCAACTTCTTGTTTATAAGTGTGGCGCGCAACACACCCATAGCCAAGACCCTACTAGACACGGCTCGTAGACACATCCTAGGACTAAACTGCTCTGATACCACTTTTTTCACGACCCGGCAAGGGGGCCGCGACGAGCACCCGGTGCTACCCCACCCGGGCACCCCCTTATCGTACATAACATAACATCTAGGTGAACTATAAGTCAATTCGTGCTTTTCTTATCGTTAATCATATTGATCCCATTAGACGACCATCATCATTTAACATATCATAGGCATCTATGCCATATCACAAGTACAAGGCCGACGAGGCCAACAAAAGATATACAAAACATGGGCCGACATGGCCGAACATCTCTACCCACATACACATGACTACGAGCCTCTAAGAGTATGACATATCGTATGAGCGGGACAGGACCCTGCTATGCCCATAATTATATACACAAAAGAATGAGTACCCAAAAGCTACGGCTCCGAAAGAAATGGAGCTCTGCTATACAATCTCTGAATAAGCAGTTATGGATCAAGTCTGTCTCCCTGTGCACCTGCGGGCATGACGCAGCGTCCACAAACAAAGGGACGTCAGTACGAAGAATGTACTGAGTATGTAAAGCATGATCAACATCGATATATAAGCATAAGGAACAACGTATGAAATAGCATAGGAGGGGAGACAATAATATCGTCGTCATAGTACTTACCTGCCTTTCGTAGGACTTTTCATTTTTCATACGTATTAGTACACCTACGTCGTCATCCGTATTCCATAATAATACTCGTACCATACTTGTGTTCATATTCGTATACGTGTCCTTATTCGTATTCTTATACATAGTCTTATCACATTCATATTCATATTATATACATAGTCATTTCGTATACATAGCATACCCGACCTTATAGGATCGGTGTTTTATATATATATACTTGGCCAACCAAGGCTCAAGGTCGCTCATACCTGGCCCTACCAAGGCTTCAGGGTTATCCGTACCATCTGCAGAGGTGTGTGTGCGTTTCGTAATCGTATACATACTTTATACATATTCATATACATACATCCTACCCAGCGTTATAAGCTCGGGGTGTCATTATAGCCTTTCATAGGCACATATAAGTATAATAGCCCGTAGGCACCTTTGGCATCATTATCGTCGTCACTATCTTCGTCATTATTGCTACATCCATATCTTTGGCTTACTCGTCATATAAGGGGCGTAGTACAATCGTAGTACATGTTAAGGATCGTGAGCTTATGAGCTCGAATGTCAATCACTTGGATACGACATACTCATATAGAGGAATTAGAAATTTGGCCAAGAACCATGCCTTATGAAAGAAGGGTTAGCCTTACATACCTTTTCGTCGGACTATTCTACACTTGCACGTTTCCTTCCAATGCTAGCGTTTATACCTTTATTAATATCATAACAATGGTCATTAGTCATTCACATTATCCACATTATCTAGATTCCTCAATTTGCCTCTAATTCACCCACATTCATGGTCATAACACCCAACTTCGTCCATTCATCTAAAGTGTCTAGTTCATGATCTTAATACCATTTATAACACATTCATATCACAACACAACAACATTCATATCACAACACAACAACATTCATAACTCAATTCAAACTATTTCTCAAAATGTCACTATTCATCATTCATGACCTAGTTGACCACATTTTCTACAATCCATGTATTTTAATTCTCCAACACCTTAAACATCATGTAAAAATCATGAATCTTACCTTAGAAGTTGTAGGAACAAGCTTTGGTTGATAATACTCCTCTTTGAGCAAAACCCTAGTTTTTCCCCATTGGCTTTCTTGACTTGGATGATCCCTGATGATTCGCTTATCCTTGATTCACTTGTCTTAATGTTATTGACGGCTTATAATCCTTGAAAACTCATATAATAAATGTAGAGAGATGTTTTAGAGAGAAGTGGTGTAATGTTGTAATGAAATAAGACAAGTCTTGATCCTCACATTTAATGAATTGAAACATCTGTACTGGGTGAACAGTGGTCGTCCATGGTGGTTTACGGCCCGTATTCCACTATACGGGTCGTGCTCCATGGGCGTAATTAGCCATTTCCAGAACCAGAAGCTGGGCTGGCTTCATGGTGGTTTACGACCATGGTTTACGGGCCGTAAATCACTTTACGGTCCGTCCACCAGGTCGTATTTAACCATTTCCTCGGCTGGCTGAAAGTTGAAACCTTGCATGGCAGTTTACGACTGCCAGTTTACGGACCGTATTGCACTTTACGGTCCGTATTTTGCAATATACGACCACTGGGCAGTTGCAATTCTGCAATTTCCCATATTTCTTAGACTTCTCATTTTAATCACCCCCGTCCATGCACATGCATTGCTCACCTTGTATCTCTACTTAACTTAGCCAACTTCCTCGTCTCACATCGGATACTTTCGAGATCTCGCCTAAGGTCATCAAACGTCGTTTCTTGCTCATGGACATCATGCATTCATATTCATCACTAGTTCATTCTCTTGCGTGCCAACGGAAAATTTTCCGAGGTGTAACATGGGTGGTCATCATTCAGTTATGTCAGTGTGGATTACCTTTTGGCAATTTCCTACATTATGCTAGCCTGACCGGCTTGTGTGTGATATCATATGTGACAGCTTATACAGCGTTTTGTCTTGCACTATAAAAGCCCTTAATATGTTAAACACAAGTATGATAAATGTCTATCTGGTTGAGTCGTGACAGTATAGGTTGAACGATAGATAGTATGATAAGGGGTGCTCAGTAGTTAATACTGGGTACCTGTCATGGCCCTCTGGTCGGGTCGTGACATTTACAAATTACCGAGAAGGCTCAGATAGCCTGAAACTACGTATGCTAGCGTAGGATAAGGATCACTCCACCCAGTTAGGATGATACCTTCATGTCTACCTATTGCAAGTTATTGGATCCATTCATGTTCATGTTTATGTCTTGTACCCCGGCAAGGTACAAGATGGCTTAGCTGATCGGGCATAGATCGGACGCTACATGCTCACGTTGTGGTAACATGTCGGTGTTGCTAAGGCTCTTCCACTCAAAATGTTTTACTTATGTTATATATATATTTATGTTAGATGATAACTCATGTTCATGTTCATCTTACAGATATAATTTCAGTTTCAGTTCTATTATTTCATGTGCCATACTTATTTCATTCAGTTGCTTTACATACCAGCACAATTCGAATATACTGACATCCCCTTTTATTTCCCTGGGGCCTGCATTTTGCGATGCAGATTTACAGGACGACGGATCAGCTCGTTAGGACTTTACACGTATCAGCTATTAGTGAGCCTCATCTCATTCAGGTTTTATCTTTATTTATTTATTGTCAGTTATGCCGTTAAGGTATGCTGAGGGCCTTGTCCCGATAAACAGTTTAGCAGTAAGACTCATGTCAGAGGTTTCATTGACTAGACTAGTCAGTTATGTTATGACATAGGTTCGCTGATCCACACGTTTAGGATCCCATTTCTGCTATTTTGGGATGTGTACAGAAACATATGTCATATCATATCCGGTCCCAGCCACGGGACTCAGCAGACAGAACGTGGCCACCCTCCCGACGCTGGTGCCACAATACAGAGGAATCAGAAAAAGGGGCGTGACACCGTATCATAAAATGTCATATCAAAATGGCCATAACAGATCAGATCAGAATAGGCGGACATGGCACATCATACTCCACAGACCCATGTACGCGTATACCTGCCCCCTCACATCGTGACGCGGCGAACAATGCAAAGAATCACGCTTGACAACATATCCTGGCCCGGGCTCAGTGTGGGAAACATTGGGGCATCCACGAATGGAGTAGTGAGAGACTAATGCAATTTAAAAATACCATAATTGTTTTCAAAGACTCGAAGAGGCATATCAAAGATAAACAAATCCAATGAAGTCGGACGGAATCATAATAGATGCATTTCGGGTATCATAATAAATTACAGAAATATAACCTCCCTAAAGTCATTCCGAGTGTCAAAATAATTTATAAGATTTAATAGAATATTTAAAACAATATTCGTTATGCGATTAGTAGGGTAATCAAAACATTTCTTTCAAAAATCGCTTAAAAAGGAAGCTTTAGCACATTAAGGGCAAAACCGGGAATAGTGGGCCCGCCTCGGGACAAATATGGCGACGGGCTCAAATTATGCCCTCTAAGCTTATGGTATCACCTAAGACGGTTCTACAAGCATTCTATGACTTTCCAAGTAATTTGGAGCAAAGTTGCATTATTTCAAGAAAAGTGTACCAAAGTAGTTCAATTCTACTGAAGGAAAAATTGAAATTTTCTCTTGCGGATTCCGAGGGCCAAGAGATCCTTCGAGGCCCGGATCCGACCCTAACACACTAAGGGCATGCCAAGGGAAGAATTGGGGTTGCTTTACATACCTTTCAAGCTCTTTACGCCTTTCCAAACTCACTTCCCGTTTCGTCGAAAAACTGCAATTGGTCAAGTTTACCAATTGTAAGCTATGAATACCAAAGTTTCAACTTAATGCATATTTGTCTACCGAAATTTCGGCAGCACTTCCCCTATACATATAGCACCCCGAGAATTCAACTCGGCTATAAATCATCAACAACAACCCAAACGACAACATCCATATAAACAATGAACATTAAAAACACAAATATCCTTCAACTAGTCATTTTTCTCACAAGTTGACATAACCTTCATTCTAACCCAAACTTTCACTAATATCAATAATTTCACATTCATCAACAATCAAAATCATCACCATATAGTTCTAGAAACATTTCTTATCGTTTTCCTCAAGTTATACACTCGATATACATAATATACAACTTTCCGTCAAAGTCATAACTTATGCAAAACATCAAATCTTTGGCATACAACTTCATAACAAGTTTCCAACTTCCAAATTCATCAATGATCATCATAATTCACAACCAAACAACTTCATTTCCTTAATGTCGGAAAATCATACTAAAACGACATAAGTTTCTACATTCCAATTCAATACAAACTTATATCATTCCAACTTCATTTACACAACAAACATCACAACAACACAACTAACACACTAAACAAACTTAATCCATTCCATTCCAAACCACTCCATACCACACGGCCAAATGCTATTTTCATCAATTCAATCAAATTTATTCCACTTTCATTCTCAACATAAATTCCATCACAATCACAACTAGAATACAACATGAATTCAACACATTGTCACCACACAACACACACACACCCACGGCTCCAAGCCATATTCCAAACCCACTTTGCAAACTTTCATTTTTCCATACAATCAACACATTTCTATATACTACAACACAATCAAAACTTCATAACACAATTGAAGTGCTTGGTCACATGACCAATCACATGACCCATAAAATGGGCTTGGACCTAGCCAAAGTTGCTGGCCAAGCACCTCATTTTGGGCCTCACATTACTTCAATTTTTTTTTGAGCCCAATACTTATGAATCACATTTTGTAATTCCCGAAATAAATTTCCAAAATTCCAAAATTGCCTTTAGCCTTGTCCCACACTTTCATGACTCTATTCTTTCATACATAACTCCTATGTTCAACAAAATATCAAATTTGACCTTACATCTCAAAAATCCCATATATGACAAGTTTTTCCAAACGTGTGAAAACACGGGTTATAACATCCTCCCCCCCCCTTTAGAACATTCGTCCTCGAAGGTAAAATTAATCTTATTGGGTTGGAAAATACTTTGGGGGAGTTCAGGTTTACAACCAACACATACGACATACGATTGATATTGAAATAAAATTAAGCAGGATTTAAGGCTACCTGTGGGCATAGGGAACAAATGAGGATATTTCTTCTTCATTTCCTCTTCGGCCTCCCATGTCATTTCCTCCCTATTATCATTCCGCCACAGTACCTTAACAGAGGCTACATCTTTATTCCGGAGCCTCCTTACCTGACAATCCAAAATAGATACGGGCTGTTCCTCGTACGATAGTTGCTCCGTCACCTGAATATCATCCGCAGGAAATATTCTGGAAGGGTCACCAATGCATTTGCGGAGCATAGACACATGGAATACCGGATGTACCGCTTCCAAATCAGATGGCAAATCTAACTCATAGGCGACATTTCCAACTTTCCGAACAATCTAATAAGGCCCAATATAACGCGGACTGAGCTTACCCTTTCTGCCGAACCGCATCACGCCTTTCATAGGCGATACCTTCAGAAATACCCAATCGCCTACCTGAAACTCCAACGGTCGGCGCCGTTTATCCGCGTATGACTTCTGTCGACTCTGGGCTGCTAACAGTCGCTGTCGAATAAGTTTCACCTTGTCCACGGCCTGCTGGACCATATCTGGGCCAATCAACTCTGTCTCGACAATATCAAACCAGCCAATCGGCGATCTGCATTTCCTACCATATAAAGCCTCGTATGGAGCCATCTGGATGCCGGAATGGTAACTATTATTATATGCGAACTCAAGCAATGGCAAGTGATCATCCCAGCTACCTTTGAAATCAATAACGCAGGCCCGCAACATATCCTCCAGCGTCTGTATAGTGCGCTCGGCCTGTCCGTCACTCTGAGGATGAAAGGCTGTGCTCAGACTCACCTGAGTCCCTAGTCCCTCCTGAAAAGATCTCCAGAAATGCGCCGTAAACTGGGCGCCTCTGTCAGAAATAATAGATAGAGGAACTCCGTGAAGCTTCACAATCTCTCTAATATAGAGTCTGGCATAATCTCGGCGGAATAAGTAGTCCTGACGGGAAGGAAATGGGCTGATTTCGTCAGCCTATCAACAACGACCCAGATGGAATCATACTTCCGTGTAGTGCGAGGAAAACCTGTAATGAAGTCCATATTAATAACCTCCCACTTCCAAGTCGGGATTTCCATCTCCTGCAACAGTCCACCCGTCTTCTGATGCTCAATCTTGACCTGCTGACAATTAGGGCACTGGGCGACGAACTCTGCAATATCCCGCTTCATACCGTCCCACCAGTATAAGCATCGGAGATCATGATACATCTTTGTAGACCCAGGATGGACCGAATAGCGAGCATAATGTGCCTCGCTCATAACCTGCTGCCGAAGGCCTGCAATATCAGGTACACACAACCTGCCTCTGTATAACAAAGTGTCGTCCGGTGAAAACTCGAACGGAGTCCTCTCCTTATCATAGGTTGTGTCCCTGTACTGAGCTAAGACAGGATCTTCGTATTGACGCCTTTTAATATCGTTCCTGATGGACGACTCAGAAACACCTCGAACAGAAATCTGGGTGTCTCCAGAATCGGCCAGACGAACCCCGAGACTAGCCAACTGCTGAATATCACGGGCCATCTCTCTCATGTCTGGCTGTAAATCGGCCAAACTGCCCATAGACTTCCGACTGAGCACATCTGCAACAACATTAGCCTTACCCGGATGATACAGAATATCAACATCATAATCTTTCAGAAGCTCCAGCCACCTCCGCTGCCGCAAATTAAGCTCTCTCTGTCTGAAAATATACTGGAGACTCTTATGATCAGTATAGATATCCACATGAACGCCATATAAATAGTGTCTCCATATCTTCAGAGCATGAATCACCGCTGCGAGCTCTAGATCGTGGGTAGGATAATTCTTCTCATGCTTTTTGAGCTGCCGGGAAGCATACGCTATAACTCTGCCGTGCTGCATCAATACACAGCCTAACCCAATACCAGAAGCGTCACAATAAATAACATACCCATCCGGTCCCTCTGGAAGAGTCAGAACTGGGGCTGTAGTCAGCTTCTCCTTCAGCAACTGGAAGCTCCGTTCACAAGCGTCAGACCACTGGAACTTAGCTCCCTTCTGAGTCAGCCTTGTCAAAGGCGCTGAAATCGAAGCAAACTTCTCCACAAACCTCCTGTAATAACCTGCTAACCCCAGGAAACTGCGTACCTCTGTGGGCGTCGTAGGTCTGGGCCAATTCTTCACGGCCTCAATCTTCTGTGTGTCCACCCGGACACCATCAGCTGCAATAATATGACCCTAGAAAGCCACTGAAGAAAGCCAGAATTCACACTTAGAAAATTTTGCATATAATTTCTGATGCCGGAGTACCCCTAATACCAATCTCAGATGATATGCGTGCTCTGCCTCAGATCGAGAATAAACCAGGATATCATCAATGAATACAATTACCAACATATCCAAGAATGGCCTGAATACCCGATTCATTAAATCCATGAATACCGCGGGGGCATTAGTAAGCCCAAAGGACATAACCCTGAATTCATAATGCCCATATCGGGTCCGGAAAGCTGTCTTAGGGATATCGGCCTCTCGTACTCGTACCTGGTGATAACCGGATCGAAGATCTATCTTCGAAAAACACTTAGCGCCCTGCAGCTGATCAAACAAATCATCAATCCTGGGGAGGGGGTATTTATTCTTTATAGTTACCTTATTCAGCTGCCGATAATCAATACACATACGCAGCGACCCGGCTTTCTTACGCACAAATAATACCGGGGCTCCCCAAGGCGAAGTACTGGGTCTGATGAAACCCTTATCCAACAAATCTTTCAGCTGCTCCTTCAACTCCTTTAATTCTGCAGGCGCCATTCTGTACGGAGGAATAGAGATAGGCTGAGTGTCTGGGAGTAAGTCAATAGAGAAGTCTATCTCCCGCTCTGGAGGAAGACCTGGAAGCTCGTCGGGGAAAACATCTGGAAACTCATTAACCACGGGGACTGACTGAAGTGTCGGCATCTCTGCTCCCAAGTCTAGCACCCGTACCAGATGATAGATATAACCCTTTCTGATCATTTTCTTCGCCTTAAGGTACGAAATAAACTTACCCTTCGGCGATGCCGTATTACCAGCCAATTCTATAACTGGCTCCCCGGGAAACTGGAAACGAACCACCTTATTCTGGCAGTCAACATTAGCGTAACATGAAGCTAGCCAATCCATACCCATAATAACATCAAATTCAGTCATATCAAACTCTACCAGATCTGCCTTAGTGTCACGGTCACAAACAATTACGGAACAATCTTTATATACATGTTTCGCTACAATAAAGTCCCCGATCGGTGTGGCTACCTCAAATGGCTCTATAGGTTCAGACATAATACCAATTCTACCAGCAACAATGGGTGAAATATATGATAAAGTCGAACCTGGATCAATTAGTGCATACACAGACCGAGAGAAGACCAATAAAGTACCTCTAACGACATTAGGAGATGCCTCCTGATCCTGGCGGCTGGCCAAAGCATAAATGCGGTTCGAAGGACCGCTAATACCAGAAGCTCAACCACGGCCTCTGTCACGACCCGCTGGTGGTGGAAAACCCTGCCCCGTAGGGCGCATAGCCACTGACGAAGATGAAGACCCAGCGGCTAATCCGGTAGGCTGTGCTGCACCACTCGAACTACCCTTATATGGGCAATCTCTCACAGAATGGCCCTGACGACCATAAGAAAAGCATACACCGGTGGCTCTGTAGCACTCCCCCGGATGATACCTGCCACAAAGAGAACACTGAACCCTGGGTGGCCTCATCTGACCAGAACCCCTATCTGTCCGCGAACCTGAAGCCCTGGAGCTCTGGCCTGCTCCTGAATACCCTGGGCTATCGAACCTGCGACCTGTAGGCTGGGGAGGCGCGCTCTGCGCCGGCTGAGATGAAAGTCTGCTAGGCTGCTGCGGCTGTTGGGGCTGTCTGCCCTGAAAATCTCCAGATGACCAGGCCCTCTTGGGCTGTCTCCGATCCTGGCCCCTGTCAGGCTGGTGTCCTCCTCTGCCCAGATCCTCCATGCCCTGGGCATGGGCCTGAATACGGGCAATGTCCATACCGAGCTGAGCAGCCAATACTAAACAGCTATCAACAAAATACCGATCCAGCCCCATAATATATCTGTGCATCCGGTCCGCCATAGTAGTCACCACAGCAGGTGCATATCGGGCCAAGGAATCAAACTCCAAACTATAGTCCCGGACACTGCGGCCCTTCTGCCTCAATAATAAGAATCTATCAGATCTGGCTCATCGCAACTCTGGGGGCAGAAAATGTCCAAGAAATGCCTGAGAAAAATTGCCCCAAACTGCTGGAGGAGCGCCGTCCCCTCGGGATAGCTCCCATGACTCGTACCTGTTTGCCGCCACATCATATAACCGGTACGAAGCTAACGCGACTGACTCTGTCTCGGAAGCATTAATCAAATCGAGAGTGCGCCGTATCTTCCTGATAAACTCCTCGGGATCCTCCTCGGGCTTTGTCCAGAAGAATTCTGGAGGACTACAAGTAAAAAACTCATGGGCTCTAGAACTATCACGCCTGACTGCCCGGTCACCTCCCAGTCCATGCCCCTGAACCTGCCCTGCCACAAGTCTAGTCAGTAACTGGACTGCCTCCCTCATAGACTGATCCTCAGTGCCAGGCCGTGGAGCTGGAGGCTCAGGTACTGGAACTGCAGGAGCTGGCGGTGGAGCCGCCCCCCGATCTGCAGCTACGGCCACCCCAATCTCCTCCACGAGTGGCGGTGTAGAAGAACCCTCTGTCTGGGGAAAAGTCTCCGGAGCAATATGTGCCTGGGCCCTGGTAATCCTCTGGACCCGGCTAGCCTCTCCCAAGGCTGTTGACTTGGCCTTTTGGGCCGCTGTTGCCTTTTTTGGAGACATATCTGCAAATATAGCCACTCGTTAGGGAGGGGTCATCCTGATAACACAGCTCTATCGCACGATCTAAGACAGAAAGAAGGGTAGTATCCTAAATGCCCTGTAGCCTCCTGTTTATAGGTGTGGTGCACAACACACCGATAGACAAGACTCTACTAGACACGGTCTGTGGACAATCCGAGGACGAACCGCTCTGATACCACTTTTGTCACGACCCAACCCCGTGGGCCGCGACCAGTGCCCTAGCTGGGCACCTATACGTACCCGATACCCAAATTAGCATATTAACAAAATAATATAATAATAATATTAGTGGATGCTACAGAATTTAGCATAAAAAGCAGACTTGGCACACATAGGCCGATAAGGCCATCATAGCACAAAGTATCCCAAACATATGTACAGAACCCACACAGATATATCCACAGACCTCTACAGAACATATCATAATCATAAGACGGGACAGGGCCCCGTCATACCCAGAACAATGTACATATCCAGATAGCAGTGACAGACTGTACCAAAAGATGGGCTCTGAAGAAGAGAGCGCCCCAAAATAGGAGAAATGGCTTCCTAAACGTGTGGATCAGCGAACCTGTCGTCTGTACCTGCGCAGCATGAAAACGCAGCCCCCCCCCCCCCCCCCCCGAAGAAAGGGGGTCAGTACGAAATATGTACTAAATATGTAAAGCGGAATCACAGAAGTCAAATCATAATGATTTCAGAAAATGAGTACAAAATCTAGAGTGTCAAATGCAATTTCCAAAAACAGACAGAATGTGTACAGAAACATATGTCATATCATATCCGGTCCCTGCCACGGGACTCAGCAGACAGAACGTGGCCACCCTCCCGACGCTGGTGCCACAATATAGAGGAATCAGAAAAAGGGGCGTCAGATCAGAATGGGCGGACATGGCACATCATACTCCACAGACCCATGTACGCGTATGCCTGCCCCCTCACATCGGGACGCGGCGAACAATGCAGAGAATCACGCTTGACAACATATCCTGGCCCGGGCTCAGTGTGGGAAACATTGGGGCATCCACGAATGGAGTAGTGAGAGACTAATGCAATTTAAAAATACCATAATTATTTTCAAAGACTCGAAGAGGCATATGAAAGATAAACAAATCCAATGAAGTCGGACGGAATCATAATAGATGCATTTCGGGTATCATAATAAATTACAGAAATATAACCTCCCTGAAGTCATTCCGAGTGTCAAAATAATTTATAAGATTTAATAGAATATTTAAAACAATATTCGTTATGCGATTAGTAGGGTAATCAAAACATTTCTTTCAAAAATCGCTTAAAAAGGAAGCTTTAGCACATTAAGGGCAAAACCGGGAATTGTGGGCCCGCCTCGGGACAAAAAAGGCGACGGGCTCAAATTATGCCCTCTAAGCTTATGCTATCACCTAAGAAGGTTCTACAAGCATTCTATGACTTTCCAAGTAATTTGGAGCAAAGTTGTATTATTTCAAGAAAAGTGTACCAAAGTAGTTCAATTCTACTGAAGGAAAAACTGAAATTTTCTCTTGCGGATTCCGAGGGCCAAGAGGTCCTTCGAGGCCCGGATCCGACCCTAACACACTAAGGGCATGCCAAGGGAAGAATTGGGGTTGCTTTACATACCTTTCAAGCTCTTTACGCCTTTCCAAACTCACTTCCCGTTTCGTCGAAAAACTGTAATTGGTCAAGTTTACCAATTGTAAGCTATGAATACCAAAGTTTCAACTTAATGCATATTTGTCTACCGAAATTTTGGCAGCACTTCCCCTATACATATAGCACCCCGAGAATTCAACTCGGCTATAAATCATCAACAACAACCCAAACGACAACATCAATATCAACAATGAACATTAAAAACACAAATATCCTTCAACTAGTCATTTTTCTCACAAGTTGACATAACCTTCATTCTAACCCAAACTTTCACTAATATCAATAATTTAACATTCATCAACAATCAAAATCATCACCATATAGTTCTAGAAACATTTCTTATCATTTTCCTCAAGTTATACACTCGATATACATAATATACAACTTTCCGTCAAAGTCATAACTTATGCAAAACATCAAATCTTTGGCATACAACTTCGTAACAAGTTTCCAACTTCCAAATTCATCAATGATCATCATAATTCACAACCAAACAACTTCATTTCCTTAATGTCGGAAAATCATACTAAAACGACATAAGTTTCTACATTCCAATTCAATACAAACTTATATCATTCCAACTTCATTTACACAACAAACATCACAACAACACAACTAACACACTAAACAAACTTAATCCATTCCATTCCAAACCACTCCATACCACACGGCCAAATGCTATTTTCATCAATTCAATCAAATTTATTCCACTTTCATTCTCAACATAAATTCCATCACAATCACAACTAGAATACAACATGAATTCAACAGATTGTCACCACACAACACACACACACCCACGGCTCTAAGCCATATTCCAAACCCACTTTGCAAACTTCCATTTTTCCATACAATCAACACATTTCTATATACTACAACACAATCAAAACTTCATAACACAATAAAAAGGTAGAAATTCTTACCTTTTCCTCAAGTCTTCTTCACTTGGAGATATGATCACTTTGGTGATTCTAATGCTTCCCACTCCAAAACAACTATACCAAGTTACAAAGGAACCTTGACTTAGTAGGAAATCAACAAGAAATAAATTTTTTGGACAATATTTTGGAGGGCTAATTTTTGCTCTCCAAGCCGAGAGCCTCACTTTCTCTTCTTCTATTTTGCTCTTGTTTATCTTCTTTGTTGATCTTATCATAGTCTTCAATTGCTTAAATAATTGAAGTGCTTGGTCACATGACCAAGCACATGACCCATAAAATGGGCTTGGACCTAGCCAAAGTGGCCGGCCAAGCACTCCATTTTGGGCCTCACATTACTTCAATTTTTTTTTTAGCCCAATACTTATGAATCACATTTTGTAATTCCCGAAACAAATTTCCAAAATTCCAAAATTGCCCTTAGCCTTGTCCCACACTTTCATGACTCTATTCTTTCATACATAACTCCTATGTTCAACAAAATATCAAATTTGACCTTACATCTCAAAACTCCCATATATGACAAGTTTTTCCAAACGTGTGAAAACACGGGTTATAACACCATGTGGTTCGCTCGGTCATATGCAGTCAGGCACCGAGTGCCGTATTATGCCAGGCCATGGTTCGGGGCGTGACAGTTAGTCTGTTCTTCAACTTTTGAAAACTCTACTCACAAGCGTTTATCCACTGGAACTTAGCTGCCTTCTATGTCAGCTTCATCAATGGTGCTGAACGAGAGGAGAATCCCTCTACAAATCTTCTGTAATATCCTGCCAATCCCAAAAAACTATGAACCTTCATCGGATTTGTGGGTCTAGGCCAAGTCTTCAAGGCCTGTGTCTTCTGAGTGTCAACCCTGATGCTTTCATCTGATACAATATATCCGAGGAAAGCAACGAAATTCAACTAGAACTCACATTTAGAGAACATTGCATACAACTTCTGATTCTGAAGAACTCTGAGCAAACCTCACAAATGCTCCGCATGTTCCACCTCTGTATGTTGTCTTCGAAATATCTTTCTCTTTGACCCTGACCTGATGATAACCTGATCTCAAGTCTATCTTTGAAAAGCATTTTGCACTCTGCAAATGATCAAATAAATTGTCAATTCTATGGTGCGGATACTTGTTCTTTATCGTCACCTTGTTCAACTGTCTGTAATTTATGCACATTCACAATGAGCCATCTTTCTTCCTTACAAATAACACTGGTGCTTCCCACAGTGACGTACTTGGCCTAATAAAGCCCTTCTTGGCTACTATATTTGCCTTCCTTGTGTCATGACCCAAACTGATGAGTCGTGACGGGAGCCTGACCTCTAACGACCAAACACCCCCAAACACGTATCTATAACATACTGAACATCAAAGGCCCATAAATGGCATAAACTGATATATATATATATATATATATACGACATGTGAAAGAACTGTCTACAGACCTCTACTTGAATAAAAGCTGTAGAAAGGAAGGGACAGGCCCCATGATGCCCATATGTATACACATCAAAAAAGGGCATATCAAAACTGACTGTAGCTATGGATCGAATGGAGCGTACTGACCACTGCTAGATCTAGAGGTCCTACTAAGCTGGACCACCTGTCTGTGTCCCTGTACCTGCGGGCATGAACGCAGCCCCCCAGCAATAGGGAGTCAGTAAGGATAATGTACCGAGTATGTAAGGCATAAGAATAACATATATATACATAAGAATCATGGATAAAACTTGAACTCATAACTGAAATGACTGACTGCATGTACTTGTATGAACTAGTATCTGCCTAAATCGGCGTAACTGACAATGCCTCTGTGGGCACATAATATGCATGCTCATACCTATCAATGACGGTCATGTATCTATATGTGTGCGTATATAACGCCTAATATGTATGCGTATATAACGCCTGATGTATGTGCGTATATAACGCTTGTAAGCCTCTATGGCATCTCATCATATCATACTAGCTCCTCTGTGGCAAAAATCGATATTATCATCATAGTTTTAATGCGTATATAACGCCTTCTAGTCACGGGTCAATGTATATAAATATATAATGAATGTAATGCATGAAGGAACTGTATGGACAGAACTGGCTACATAAGACTGGACCCATGAAAAGAAGGATCACTCATAAATGGGGTACATGAATATCAAAGACTGAAGAACTGCTAATACTTCTAAGAGTAGAGTAATATGGAATCTCGCTTACGCGCTTGTTGGATCATATCATAGGATCATGCCAAAGAAGAAAAGAATGGCCTTAACATACCTGGAAGTATACTCAATCGCCCAACTTCTACCGCTCGAACTTGCAAGTCTACAATTAAGATAACACAGGGCTTAATTAGACTATTTACTTCACTTACTAACCATCCTCAAATACGTATAAAGCTCAATGAACTATAGACAATAATTTCCTTTGTAAAGTTACAACTCTCCAACTTCTCATTCGATCCCATATCAACTACAACAGTCACATCAAATATGCCAACACACACACACACACACACACACACACACACACACATATATATATATATATATATATATATCAAGATATACGTAAACCCGTTTCCAATCATCTCTTAATATAACCCTATATCACTACATTGCCCATCATCAACTTAACACTTCCACAGTTTCCTTCTCTTCACTTAATATCACTAAAACTCTTAATACTCAACTTAAATATAAGGGTAGAAATCATTTACATACCTTGAGGGGTCAAGAATCCTAAGAATCACTTCAACTTCAGCTCCCTAAACTTCACAACCTTAAAGAAACCCTAGAAGCAACCTTCTTTTTCACCATCTTGGGTTTACGGGGTTCAGGTCCTGTCAAATCTTCACTAATATGATGAAAAATATTTGGAGAGAATATATTAGGGTTTTCTGATTTGGAGAGAAGGAAAAATATGAAGTAGGTTCGTAGACCACCTATTTATACTTGGAAGCCAAAAAGGCTACAGCGTCCGATTTGACGAGCAGGTCGACAGCCTGTCGACTTGCCCAGTCGACCTGCGCCTGCTGATGCATGGTTGCGGGATCTTGTCGATGCCGCACATCAAAGGTCGATCGAACATGTCGACGACCCGTCGACGATGACTGGTGTCCTGCAGATTTTTCTAATTCAGTTCAGATCGCATCAATTCGATTCGTTAAATTTCTAACTCCATAAATTGATAGGAATATCTGCTGGTACCCTGGTACACGGGGTAAGGCACTTTATACCTCCAAACTCGGGCTCAGGTCTCTATTCCAAGGGCATAACCGACTCAGAAACCATAGGTTCTACCACTACGAACATGAGGGATGTAACACCTTGGATGGTATAGATTATCCACATCGTAATCCTTCAGCAGCACCAAACATCACCTCTGACATAAATTTAACTCTTTCTTCTTAAAGATATACTGAAGGCTTGTTAGATATGTGTAAACATCAATATGAACACCATATAAATAATGTCTCCAAACATTAAGCACATGAATCGCCGTAGCTAACTCCAAATCATGGGTGGGATAGTTCTACTCATGCTTCCTCAGTTTTCTCGAATCATAAGCAATAACCTTACTGTGCTGCATCAACACACAACCCAACCGACGCCCTAGGCATCACAATAGATAGCATAACCCTTTGATACCTCTGAAAGTGTCAAAACTAGTGCTGAAGTCAGTATGTTCTTAAACTCCTAAAAACTCCACTCACAAGCGTCTGTCCACTGGAACTTAGTTGCTTTCTGTGTCAGCTTCGTCAATGGTGCTGACAGATAGGAGAAGCCCTCTACAAATCTCCTATAATATCCTGCCAATCCTAAAAAACTAAGAATCTTCATCGGATTCGTAAGTTTAGGCCAAGTCTTCAAGGCCTGTAACTTCTGAGTGTCAACCCTGATGCTTTCATCTGATACAATATATCCGAGGAAAGCAACGAAATTGAACTAGAACTTACATTTAGAGAAGTTTGCATACAACTTCTGATTCTGAAGAACTCTGAGCAAACCACACAAATGCTCCACCTCTGAATGTTGTCTTCAGAATATCTTTTTCTCTGACCCTGACCTGATGATAACCTGATCTCAAGTCTATCTTTGAAAAGCATCTGGCACCCTGCAAATGATCAAATAAATCGTCAATTCTCGGGAGCGGATACTTGTTATTTATCGTCACCTTATTCAACTTTCTATAATCTATACACATTCGAAACGAGCCATCTTGATTCCTTACAAATAACACTGGTGCTCCCCAAGGCGATGTACTAGGCCTAATAAAGCCCTTCTCGAGCAAATTTTTCAATTGCTCCTTCAATTCCTTCAGCTCAGCAGGGGCCATCCTCTAAGGGGGAATAGATATCAATTGAGTATCTGGTAGCACATCGATAGCAAAGTCAATCACCCTTCAGGAAGAATGCCTAGGAGTTCGTTTGGAAATACATCTGGGAGTTCATTAACCACTGGAACAGACTGAAGAGTCAGTGGCTCTACTTCTATATTTCGGACTCGCAATGCGGTAAATTTTTCCCTTTGCAATCATCTTCTTTCCCTTGAGATAGGAAATAAACCTACCCCTCGGCGACGATGTATTACCTTTCCACTCCAGAACTGACTCTCCTGGGAACCGAAACCGAACCATCTTTATTCTACAATCAACTTTAGCATAACAAGAAGCCAACCAGTCTATACCCATTATAACATCAAAGTCTACTATATCCAACTCAATCAAATCTGCTACGGTATGACGATTTTAGACTATAACTACACAAAACCTGTATACTCGTCTAGCTATAATCGGGTCTCCAACAGGTGTAGACACCTCAAAAGGCCTAATCTTCACAGGTTCTATCCCAAACTTACCAGTTGTCACGACCCAACCCCGTGGGCCGCGACTGGTACCCTAACTGGGTACCCGTACATACCAACCCGACCGACTTTCGAATCATACGGATTTTTTTTTTTTAAAAACAGAAGTTATAGAAATAGGCCGATACACATACGGCATGCGCGCAAACATATATATACATACCTGAACATACAGACATTTACAGATAAGCCGATAAGGCTAACATACAGACGAAACCCGTAACCCACACATCTATCTACAGGCCTCTACAGACATACAGAGTCATATGACGGGACAGGGCCCCGCCGTACCCAGAATATCCATACATACAGAGTATACAGAAAACAGGAGATATATACCAAAAATATACGCTCCGGATCAAAGGAGCTCTTCAAAACAGCTGAATCAGAAACCTACGCTGGCGGCGTATCACCTGGCGCTTCTGTACCTGCGGGCATGTAGCGCAGCCCCCGAAGAACGGGGGTCAGTACGAAAAATGTACCGAGTATGTAAAGCAGAAACATAACAGATATAAGCATAGTCCGAACCGGAGTCACAGAAATATAACGGATAGAACCATAAATCAGACTGACGGACAGAGTCATGATCCAGACAGACATACAGAATCGTGTTCCATACAAATAAATCGAATTATGGTTCGAACAAACAGACGGAATCATAATACGGACAGACGAGCAGAATCAGAATCCATACGGTCATACAGACATAGTCGTAATTGAGACGGACAGACAGAAGTATGTCGGACAGAATTATGCATGCAGAGTAGTACAGAGTCATATAGAATCATACAGAGGCATGTGCTTAGATAAATATAGATAGCACACGCATACATTCATACAGATCCCGGCCCTGTCTGGGGGCGCGGTAACAGAACCCGGCCTTCTTAGTACGGGACGCGGTGGACAGACAGAATCAGATCAGATCATATGCCATCCTGGCCGCCATCCCCATACACAAATCATAATATCATACAGTCATACAGATCTCGGCCCGTACGCCGAGGGACGCGGTGAACAATGCAGAGAAATATGCACGATAACAGAACCTGGCCCGGGTCGCAGTGAAAGAATGCATTGGGACAGACACGAACCGATAAATGAGAAACTACTTACATACAGACTCAATCAAACTGAAGGGTGCCAAACGGCGAGCCAAAATCAGAATATCCAGATAGTATGCATAGTACGCGCCTATATCCTAGTTGGGAAGGCACGACAGATTATTATCAGAATCGGATTCTCAGATGTTCAAAAATCATTTGTATAAATTACACAAAAATAGCCATATTATACACAAAATAATAGTCCAGAAGTTTTTAGAGAAAATCAGACCAAAACGGAAGAATTTAAAATTTTACAGAAGATATCGGGCCTTGTGGGCCCGCCTCGGACCAACTTGAGGCTACATAGGTAAATTATTGCTAATAGACCTTATGAGGTCATCCATAGTCGTTTGGAAGTGTTCCGACTCCGTTTAGGGAAGTTTTGTACAAAAATTCACTTTAAAGGCAATTTGTAAGAAAATAGCTTCAATTGAATTGAAGGAATTGGAGCGGTTTTCCGTCTCGAATTCCGGGGAACGGAGTCGTACTTAAGGCTCGCGGCCGAGCCTACCACATCCAGAACATGCCTAGGAACATAGGGAAATGCTTCACATACCTCGATGGCGCCTTATGCTCGCTTGGCGTCAATCCAAATTTCGTCCAAAATCTGGAAATGGTCAAGTTTACCATTTGTTAGTTTCATTCTTTCCATATTCCAACTTTACACATACTCGCCTACCGAAATTTCGGCAGCATTTCCTCTGTAGATACGACATCCCCGAGACTTAGCTCGGCTCAATTCATCAACACAACAACCCAGGAATGACATCAAAACATCAATGGACATTAAACATACACTAAGGCATCATTAGCCATCTTTCGACATAACGAAACATTTTTCGTTTCAAACTTGCATTTCCAAACCAAACTTATTATTTTCATATTCATTATCCATCAAAGTCATTACGACATACATCGGAGGCATCCATACCATTTTCACATTATATTCATAAGATACACAACATTCAAACTTTCCATTAAGTCACTACTTTTCCAATCTTTTCCTAACTTTCAACATACAAGTTCATTATACATTTCCATCCTCCAAATTCATCAACAATAATCATAATTTGCCTCTTGATACATTCATTTCCATTTTTACATAATTCATAACAAAGTTGCATACTTTCCTACAACAACTTGATAACCATTTTTCCAAAACAATAAAGATTGTTATCTTTCCATTCACTTCACCATAACATACTTAACATACAAACAAGATCAAATTCATACTCCATCAACACATAACAATACCACACGGCCACCTCCTACATTCTTCAATTTTCACTAATTCATTCCACTTCCATTTCTAATAAAATTTCCACCATACTACAACTAAATTACAACATGAATTCAAATCATCCAAGACATGTAATACATGTACATGTATTCGGCCAACATGCATATTTTTTCCACACACAAAATTTTCATGTTTTTCATTCATTCACACATACTACAACATACATATACCCTTTATAACATAACAAAAGCATTAAATCCTCACCTTTCTTCAAGTTCTTCACTTGGAGGATAGAATTGCTTTCTTGCCACAATACTTATACCAACTTGTAGAGGGCTTTGCACTTGGTAATATTCCCACAAGAACTTGATTTTTAAACCAAAGATTAGGCCTCAAAAATTTTTCTTTCTTTTTCTTTCTTTTTCTCCTTCAAACCCGAAATGCCTCTTTCTCTTCCTCTCAATTCTTTTTTCTTGAAGCTTCTTTGGATAAACATGTATTATTACCTCTTTATATTAACTAGTCATGTGACTAATCACATGACTTATGGCCATTGATTTTGGGCCAATATGGCCGGTTGGGCCTCCAAGTTTGGGCCTTGTTCTCTTTTTTTTTTTTTTTGAGTCCAACTTGGCTAATTTTGTAATTTATGGAACAAGTTTCCAAAATTCCAATTTTGCCCTTGGCCACCTTTCGTAATTCCACACCATTGAATTCATAACCTACACATTCATACCAAGTAAGGTCCAATTGTGGCCTTATTCATCACATGTCAATTTGTCTTGAATCTTTTTGAATAAGCGAAAATGTCGGATGTAACACCAGTAATAAAAGGAGTGATGTATGATAAAGTAGAGCCTGGATTTATCAATGCATACACGTCATGAGAGGAAACTGATAATATACCTATAACAACATCAGGTGATAACTCAAGATCCTGTCGACTAACTAATACATAGACGCGGGTTTGAGGACCGCTCGAGCTGGACGCTCCGCCTCTTATCGTTAATTCAAAGAAAACCTTTAATCATAATAAAATCTTTTAAAAATAAAACATAAAAACACATTGACCTATGTGGTCACTTTACACTACTGTCGACACCTCGACGCACTATCCACAGGACACTGTCTGCAAAAGTCTCTAACAGACAGGAGACACCATAACATAAGTACTCCGACTCGGCAACACTCCGAACTGAGATGGAGCTCACCAATCCAGCTGATAGCCAGGGAAAATCCTATAGCCAATGACTTCTACTCATCTGTATACACCTACGTGGCATGAAACGCAACGTCCACAAGAAGGGACGTCAGTACGAATAGTGTACTGAGTATGTAAGGCATAATTAATAACATATATGGATATGAAAGGTAACATGGAATTGGAGGGATAACTTGTACATCTTAAAATCAAACGTACACAAGCACCTTTTTATATATAAATACACATATAATATGAATATTAGTTATGCAGAACGTGCAACCAAATCCATAAATATTAGTGCTGTGGAACGTACAGCCCGATCCATAATCGTCATATTTTAGTGCCGAGGAATGTAAAGCCCGATCCATTATAAGTTAGTGCCGAGGAACGTACGACCCGATCCATATAAGGTAGTGCCGAGGAACATACGGCCCGATCTATATAGGTTAGTGCCAAGGAACGTACGACCCGATCCATATAAGTTAGTGCTGAGGAACATACGGCCCGATCCATACATATATCATATTCATATGCATAATTTAAATAACATTCATGAAATCTCATATGAAGGCTACAACTTTATCAGAGCGACATAAGGTCGGTAACCTCCGATTCACATTATGGAACAACCATTATCGCTATATCTCACTTCGAAGGAACAATTCATAAGGTGATATTAACAACAAAGAAATAAATCTAGAAAATCATGAAATAGCTCAACATCTTCATATCATCGTTGAAATCATAAATTGAATAATTTAAATGTAAAATCAACATCATCGTAATCCTCATAAAAACATTCTCATCTTTAACTTTACAGGATGCTTTAAGAGTCATAAACTTTGAGCTTTTTGAAACAAGGTGGTTATTAAAACATGTACGAGATCATAACATAAGAATCATGCCTTCGAAAGAAAGGGACGAGCCTTAACATACATGTTCAGCCTTCAACTACCTACGGTTATCCGTCCGAACTCGCAAGTCTACATATAAGACCATTCAGACTATGATTAGGCCCATTGTTGTATAGTTATCCTAAGCCGTCAAGTAAATCTTTCTATAATCTTCCAAAATTTCGACAATATATCTTCTGTTTATATGTCTGGCCCGAAATCACAATTCAGCAACCACTCAACAACAACAACAATACCAACATCAACAACACTATTATCCATACCAATATATTCCATAAACATGCCACACGATGTTTTTCAACATACAATAACAATATACACTTCCTTTCTTTTTAATCAAGGATCATAATCTCATCAACACACCAACAACATTAGATACCATCTCTGTACATGTAAATCATCCAAGCCACACGGCCACAACATGCTCCAAAACAGTCCATAAATACAACAGCTACAACACAACACTTTATGACCTTTCCTCTATAACTATTTTCACTTTTAAGACCTGTTAAACCTTCAAATCAACTCAACATAAGAGATAGGGTGAAGATCATACCTTATACTTGAATACGATCAGCCACACCAACTTTATTCAAGACCAAACTTACCATAACATGATGTAGAAGCAAGAACAATCTCCTTTCAAGCACTAGTTTGGTGTAATCTTGTTAAATTCTTGATTTAATGGGCTATAAGTGTTTGGGGTTGTGTTGGGAGGTTTCTAGGAGTATTGGGAATGTAAGAATGCTGAAACAATGGAGTTAATGGGGGTATTTATACCCCTCATAAGTCGGTTCCATGGACCTTCTCAAGTAGGACCCATGGAACCCATTTGGCAGCTTGGAGTCTTGTTCTTAAAATGGCCATAACTTTTGGTCTCGATACTATGTGAAGGCCCATGACCTATGGTTGGAAATCTCTTTCAATTATTTACAACTTTAATTTTTGGTGTGTTTCCAAATTCCAAACTTATAATAGTGTTTTGGCCCCTCCAATTCAGATCATCCGAAAACGTGTCCTTAAATAATCCTTTTGGAGGGCTTATGCACATATTTGACTTAAGGGTCCTTCTTAATACTTGCTCAACTTCCCATGTCCTACTCATATCACTCTTCATATGTCCTTTATAAAACCCTGACATGTGGGCCCCACCTTATCTTACGGTTACGAGGGCTATTCATCAAGTAATGTGTTAACTGATTTACTCCATACGATCTCCAAATGTCATATATGTATTCTTATACGCAGATCATATAATATTCATCCATAATGCTTGTATAACTTTTCTCTCCCTTGAACTCATACTAAGCCATCTACAGGCTTGGTAACAAGAAATTTTTTGGGGTGTAACGTCCTTCTCCCCTTTGAAACATTCATCCTCGAATGTTTAAACTAGTCTTGTACTCTGTCCCTGATCCCATTCTCTGGTACATCCCTTTATCGAATCATTTTTCCCATTAACATATCGCATTTAATCGTACCATCGCCATAACAGGTCTCCATTGGTTATTTACTCGCTCTTTCCTACGCTTACTTCTGTCCTTCCCGAAATCTTGTTGTCCATTCCCCGACTTTTAACTTGTTTAGATCCGTTCATACCCTTCATAGCCTTCTACTGAATTTACTAACATCATAGGTTTACAAACCTTTCTCTACTCTCATAGCTAATCTCTTTGTTCTTGAAACTCATAAGTCGTAAAACATGGTTCTGAAGAAATCACTAACATACCTGGATACCGAACCAGGTCGCTTCTGGCCTCTTAACTGAGGTCTGAACCAATTATGACCTCATGTACTCCAATAGCTCATATCTTCCTCATTTTTACCTTACTGACCTTTAAATCTCTTAACTTGCCTCTTGATACTCTCGTAACCCTCGCTCTGCAATTGTGTTAACACTCTAACTAGTCGTAGCTCTGCTTAACGTAATCATCTCTGCATCAATGGAAAACATCAGTTCTGACTATACTTCATTTTACTGACAACTCTCGATCTGTAGGAACTAAGTAAGCCCAATTCACTAATCTAACTTATATAAAATCATCTTAATATCTCCAGTATCCTAAAGTATAACAGGAACAACCCATATCTTTATGACATTATTTAACTCAACCTTAACAAATAATCAATTCCATAATCCTTTCTATCAATCATTTCTTTTGAATTAGTCGTGAAAACCTTCTCTTTATATTAAGCCACAGCAGAACTCATTTGTCGACTTTCCCTGAATCCCCCAATAGACCTTGTTCCCACAAAACATCGAATGTAACCCATTTTAGTCCTTCGAATTACTAATCATCTTCCTCATAAACCATTCTTCATGCACACCAAGAATATTTTAAAACTCCCTTGCATTCCCTTCTATTTTCTTGTCATATCCTTCCCATTTTATGGACATTAAGTTCCCCTACTGGAATATCGTTCAATTTCTTTTCTTCCCCACAAATTATTTTCAGTCCAGTCTCAAAAGATACTCTTTAGTTACTCTATTCATTTGTTGACTTGCCTTCAGATTTTGTTAATCTTATTTTCACAACAATTCTTACTCCGAACCATCTCTATAATCCATTCCCAATACAACATCTACCATATATTATTTTAGACCTTGTGCTCGTACTCAAGCTTACTCGCTTCCCCCCTTAAAGGTCTAACCTTATGGGGTTGTATTTCATTGCCATTCTCGATCGAAATTTCATCCCATAATAATCCTTCAAGTTCTCTACTTGTCATTACCCAAAAATACTACTTTAAATCTCAAATCATGCCTATAATAACCCATGGCGATACTCAAAATAATGATGTGCCCAACTATCTGTCCAGCCGGAATAGTACTTTTTATTCCAATAACTAATGCCCGGTGTCCACTTGTAGCGTCATCTTTATGTTATCATTCCATATCAAATTGCCCAATACTTTCCCATTAATCAATCCGTATCAATCATAGACGTATAATCATCGTGATCTCCTAAATCTTTAGTCCTTGTCCTTAATTTTTTTAGAAAATTTTGGCAGAGTGCCCCTTATATTTCTTACTATCACAGGCTTGCACGCCGCCCAAAAAATACATACAATGCCTTCCAGAGCCAATTATATAAATACATAGCACACCTTAGCAATATAGGGCTCTCAATATAGAACAGAAATACAAAGAGGACGAAACTTACATCATGCGTCACAACTCGGGATATACCTGAACCTTTATTGATCGTCCTTTTGCACTTTCCTAGTCACTTCCTCTTCCATTCATTAGCTCTACATTTCAATCATACTTGAAACATTCTTACCATATCTGACTCATAATCCTTTTCACTAATACTCACCTCTATACTGATTCCTTCAACTTATATTGTCCCTATAATCCCAGTATCATCATTCACTTCCTTTGTTAGTACCATTCTTCCGCTGAAATCAAGGGTTAGTGCAAGGAATTTCATTTCCTATGACTTGGAAATTACCGCACAATCTTAGATATGAAAGAAGGGTAACCATCCTAAATTCCCTGTAGCCTCCTGTTTACGCAACACACCATAAACAAGACTCTACTGGACACGACTTTGCAGACAACCACTAGGATGAACTGCTCTGATACCACGTCTGTCACGACCCAAACCGGAGGGCCACTACTGACACCCAAGAACCTACTCGGTTGAGTGCCATACTACCATTCCATCCAGGAGTCACAACTTTTTGTGAACCTTTAATCTACCAAATGACGCTTCCATCAGGTCAAAAAAAAAATTCAATAAAACTCTTTCATCAAATCAAGGATTTCTCCCTTATCGTTAATTCAAAGAAAACCTTTAATCCCAATAAAATATTTTAAAAATAAAACATAAAAAGACATTGAACTATGTGGTCGCTTTACACTACTATCGACACCTCGACGCACTAGCCACAGGAAACTGTCTGCAAAAGTCTCTAACAGGCAGGAGGCACCATAACATAAGTACTCCGACTCGGCAACACTCCGAACTGAGATGGAGCTCACCAATCCAGCTGATAGCCTGGGAACATCTATAGCCAATAACTTCTACTCATCTGTATACACCTGCATTGCATGAAACGCAGCGTCCACAAGAAGGGGGTCAGTACGAACAGTGTACTGAGTATGTAAGGCATAAATAACAACAAATATAGATATGAAAGGTAACATGGAATTGGAGGGATAACTTGTACATCTTAAAACCATACGTACACAAGCACCTTTTTATATATAAATACACATATAATATAAATATTAGTGTTGCGGAACGTACAACCCGATCCATAAATGTCAGTGCTGTGGAACGTACTGCCCGATCCATAATCATCATATGCTAGTGCCGAGGAACGTATGGCTCGATCCATTATAAGTTAGTGCCGAGGAATGTACGGCCCGATCTATATAAGTTAGTACCGAGGAACGTACGGCCCGATCCATATATGTTAGTGCCGAGGATCGTAAGGCCCGATCTATATAAGTAAGTACCGAGGAACTTACGGCCCGATCTATATAAGTAAGTACCGAGGAACGTACGGCCCGATCCATATAATTTAATGCTGAGGAACGTATGGCCCGATAAATATAAGGTAGTGCTGAGGAACATATGGCCCGATCCACATAATTTAGTGCCGAGGAATGTACGGCCCGATCCATATAAATTAGGGCCGAGGAACGTACGGCACAATCTATATAAGTTAGTGCCGAGGAACGTACAACCCGATCCATATAAGTTAGTGCCGAGGAACGTACGGCCCCATCCATATAAGTTAGTGCCGAGGAACGTGCGGCCCGATCCACATAAGTTCGTGCCTAGAAAAGTACGGCTTGATCCATTTAAGTTAGTGCCGAGGAACATATGGCCCGATCCATATATATATCATATTCATATGCATAATGTAAATAACATGCATGAAAGCTCATATGAAGGCTACAACTTTATCGGAGCGACATAAGGTCGGTAACCTCCGATTCACATTGTGGAACAACTATTATCGTTATATCTCACGTCGAAGGAACAATTCATAAGGTGAGATCAATAACAAAGAAATAAATAGAGAAAATCATGAAATAGCTCAACATCTTCATATCATCGTTGAAATCATAACTTGAAACTTTTAAACATAAAATCATCATCATCGTAATCCTCATAAAAACATTCTCATCTTTAACATCATAGAAAGCTTTAAGAGTCATAAACTTCAAGCTCTTGGAAACAAGGTGGTTATGGAAACATGTACAAGATGATAACATAAGAATCATGCCTTTGAATGAAAGGGGAGAGCCTTAAAATACCTGTTCAGCCTCCAACTACCTACGCTTATCCGTCAGAGCCCGCAAGTCTACATACAAGACCATTCAAACTATGATTAGGCCCATTGTTATATACTTATCCAAAGCCGTCAAGTAAATCTTACTAGAATCTGCCGAAATTTTGGCAGCATCTTCTCTGTTTATATGCCTAGCCCAAAATCACAATTCAACAACCAGTCAACAACAAAAACAATACCAACATCAACAACTCTATTATCCATACCAATATATTCCTTAAACACCCCACACGATGTTTTTCGACATACAACAACAATATACACTTCCTTTCTTCCCAATCAAGGAGCATAATCTCATAATCACACCAACAACATTAGATACCATCTCTATACATGTAAATCAACCCAGCCACACGGCCACAACATGCTCCAAAAAATTCCATAAATGCAACAACTCCAACACAACAGTTTATTACCTTTCCTACATAACTATTTTCACTTTTAAGACTTGCTATACCTTAAAATCAACTCAACATAAGAGATAGGGTGAAGAACATACCTTATACCTGAATAAATTCAGCCACACCAACTTTATTCAAGACCAAACTTACCACAACATCAAGTAGAAGCACGAACAATCACCTTTCATGGACTAGTTTGATATAATCTTGTTAAATTCTTGATTTAATGGGATATAAGTGTTTGGGGTTATGTTGGGAAGTTTCTAGGACTATTGAGAATGTAAGAATGCTGAAAAATGGAGTTAATGGTGTATTTATACCCCTCATAAGTCGGTTCCACCGACCTTCGAAAGTGGGACCCACCAAAGTCATTTGGCAACTTGGAGTCTTGATCTTGAAATGTCCATAACTTTTGATCCCGATATTGTATGAGGGCCCACAACCTATGGTTGGAAACCTCTTTCAATTATCTACAACGTTAATTTTTGGTGTGTTTCCAAATTCCAAACTAATAATAAGGTTTTGGCCCCTCCAAGTCAGATCGTCCGAAAACGTATCCTTAAATCATCCTTTTGGAGGGCTTATGCACATATTTGGCTTAAGGGTCCTTCTTAAGACTTGCTCAGCTTCCCATGTACTATTCATATCACTTTTCATATGTCCTTTATAAAACCCAGACATGTGGGCCCCACTTTAACTTACGGTTACGAGGGTTATTCATCAAGTGATGTGTTAACTGATTTACTCCATACGGTCTCCAAATGTTATATATATATATATATATATATATATATATATATATTCATATACCCAGATCATATAATCTTCATCCCTAGTCCTTGCATAACTTTTCTCTCCCTTGAGCTCGTACTAAGCCGTCTACAGGCTTGGTGACATGAAATTTTTCGGGGTGTAACACTATGAGAAGTCGGTCTCCTTCATCGGTGAGGAACAAAAGTCGGCTGTGTGGTTGATGTAGCTCGCTCTAGAGGAGGTGTAGCAGAAGTAGAAGGGAAGATGTTCATGGGCACAATACTTGGTAACGTATTCTCTCTGGTAGATGGAACAAATAGGGGTTTGGAACTGAGATTCCATCTGCTCCACATAATCAGCTTCCCCCAAAAGGATAGCTTCTTCCTAGAGGAAAGTGGTGGGGCCTTCGAGCCTGTTTCGTCTTTCCCTCCTTTCGAGGGGCCTTTCTTCCTCTTTAGGCTCATTGCCTTCTAAGTCAATCACTGGTAGCGGGAGCTGGAGTTGTTATCTCGGGGATATAAGGATGATTCCTACTAACTCCGCTCTAATCCTTGGGGATATTTCTTTTACTTTGTTCGGTCCTAGACCAGGGACTTGCAGAAGAACGCATGTGTGTTCGCTTCTATTCTTCGGTCTGCCAAATAATTTGGCCTACCACAACCTTGTTATCCAGCACTTCAGTGATCGGAATGGCTGGGGTAACCTTGGACAAACCTGAGAAAGATAAAACAAAGTAAGGAGTTGACCCTAAATGTGAAGGGTAAAGTGGAAATAAAAGGAGACAAGTTACCATGATTGTTGGGTGTCTAGTAGCGGTCATCAGAGAGTTTCTTCCATGTCTGGGATTTTGGAGTGGAAACATCAATGATACTGTGGATCAAGTCCACAAGACCTTCAAACTCGGAGGGTTCCCAAGGATGAAAGAATGGAGTTAGCATAAGAAAGGAAACCAGAAGAGTAATTCATAGCACAAGAGCTTGCGAGTGGGGTTTCGTCGCTTCCATATAGGACGGCTACCGGCCGAAAGAAGATAAAAATTTGTGACAATTACGAATCATTCCTTCCAATCTCGGTCATGGTCATTATTGAGGCAAGTGGGGTTAGCCTTGCTGCCCTTTTTGGCCAGATTAATTATACCTCCCCAAAAGATCCTCGGGGAATAGATTTTGATTAAGTGGTCGATGGTGCATCGCACATTAGCCGGAGTGGCTAAGTAACGAAGGCTAGCCACTGGTCTCCACACCGATGGGCCTACTTAAGCAAAACAAACTTTATAGCGCCGATAGATGTCGAGAATGATCAGGTGCATTACGTCACCAATTTTTATTTAAAAGGGGTATGTATAAACATACAAATGCCCTTGTTGGTAGGAAATGATAAGCTTATCTTACTTAGAAGCTATCACCTCAACTCGCTCCCATCGAAAGTCAGCTTTTACAGTGGGCAAGAGAACAACCTGGATTTTGAACTGATAATTACCGATGGGAGAATCTCGATCGCCGAGTTAGCCAGTGGTGACGACTTTCTCCTCGAGATTATTGTCAAATTACTAGTTCTTTGGAATTATGGACCGGGCTAGTAGATTTGGCTTGAAGACGATTTCATCGCCGTTATTGTACTGGTCGTCAGCAACCTGTGGTGGCGGCGCTAAGGCGGAAGAATTATCAGCTATATCGAAAATATAGAAAGTGGCAGCCTCAGTAAAAGGTGTTTGTGAAGTCGACATAGTGTAAGAGGAAAAGATGGTCATATAAAGGTTTTGAAATGATGAAGTGGCCGAAAAACCTTTTCAATAGAGGAGCACAAAAGTAGGACAAAATATTGTTGCAGAAAAAGATAAAAGAAATTGAAAAGTGAACAAAGTAACATTTAGAAAGTGATAAACCGTTTATATAAAGAGGGAAAGGCACCGAGGTCATCATTACCTCGGTAATGTCACGATCCAACTGGTGAGCCATGAGGGGTACCTGACTGTATTAGTTAAGTACCATCTAATGTATATTTGTGACATTAGTAGGAACATAGGTGGACTGATAGGGCCATCATATGATACTCAATACACTTATAAAGAAAATATGCTTTTATCGGATAATCTGAAAGATTTATCTATATGGATATGCTGGACATACTATATGAACCAACGAGGCTATCATAATCACCTGTGTGACAACATATGAAATAACAAGTCTGGATATCATCTGACTATACGTAACTGTCTATAAGCCTCTACTAGAAAATATATGTAACGTGCTCGAGATAGGCCCCCACCATACCCATGTATATATGCATACGTGTATGTATATTTAAGACCATGCTGACTCCTGGCATCTCCGGAACAAATAGAGTGCATCGACCTTTTCCGCTGAGTTGACATCCTAATAGATGGATCACCAACCTGTATCTCGAGGCCTGCGGGCATGAAACGCAGCCCTCAAACAATAAGGGAGTCAGTACGAATAATGTACCAAATATGCAAGACATGAAAACATCATGTACATAAGAATCATGAAAGGAATCTGAGACATGAGAGTCAATCTGTATATTTGAATATGTCTATGTAACTTTGTACATCTGAAAGTGCATATGATGGCATATGATATACATGCTTTCTTTAAAAAATGATATACATATATCATAATACCGTACTCGGCCATATAACATAGGCTCGGTGTTATCCGTACCCGGCCATGACAGGCTCGGTGTTATCCATACCCAACTGCAGTGGTGTGCACAATACATGCCGTACCTGGCCGACTATAGCGCGGCTTTGGGTGGTAAAATAAGTGTATACATATATATACAATGCATGAATGACTCATAGGAATAACCTTTGGCCCTTTCAGAGTGCCGTAGGGTTGGTGACCTCTGAATATCATTATGGAGCTAGCATCGTCAACATATCTTACCTTTACTATATCAATGATCACAAGATCAATTCAAGAGTCATAAAAATGAAGTAATAACATTATCAGGAATCCAAAAAAACATAATCTTTCTAGCATTCTAAGAATGGAATCATTATGGATAACGTTAGTTCGTTCATTTGTTTTGGCCTTCTGATATGATTCATGCCAAAGAGAAAGAAGAGGTAGCCTTAACATTCCTAGATAATCTCCTTCTCAATCAACAACCAAGCTTAACCTAATCCTCTTGCGTCTACAATAAGTGAAAGGATATCATCGTCAACATATAAGGTAATGACTATCATATTTCGCTAATCTTATAATCTACGGAAAAACGGGCAGCATTTCCCCTATTTATACTATATCCAAAAGACCACTAAGGGTTATCAAACATCCCAACAACAACAACAATAACAACAATGGCAACAACAATAAGGATTCAATATACACTTATCCAATTACCTTAAACAACCATATCGAGCTTTTATAAATAACGAAACATAATTTAAATCCAATTCTAGTTCCATAAATCAGTCTACAACCTTCATAACATTATACTTATGTTTACCATAACCTCTTTAGTCCAAAACATCTTAAGGATAATCTCTAAAACAGTCCATACGTTTTAACTCTTTAACCTTCACTTCCGAGTCCTAGTTTTACATGTTTTCCTTCTTCATTTCCTTCCATTATTACATGAATAATCTTAAAAACAATAGACACAACATATTCAGGTTATATTTAAACAATTTCCATCAATTAGAAATGATATTTACACCTTCAAAATAGTCCAACAAAACAGTAGCCATACTTTAGGCTATTTCAAAGCAATCTTGTAGTATTTTGCTCCAAACAGCTTACCCACATAAATTTTAGCTTAGGCACAGCCAAAGGGATGTTAAAAATACCTTAAAAAGTAGATATCACTCAAAAAACATTGATTTTTTGGCTTCTAATAACCCTTAATCACGCTACATCATCATAGTAATAATCTTTTGTAGTCTTTACCACCTTTTGATGGAAGATGGGGTTGATTTCACCTTGGGTTTGGTTTTGAACCTTGAGAATGTGCGGAGAATGGTTTTGGAAGTTATCTTGACGAGTTGATGAAGAAAGATGATGAAAATGACGTCTACAGCACAATTTATAGCTCCAAAGGTTGGCCACCGGCATAGTGGGGTCCCAAAATAGCTGCCTGCGCAGTCTCGAAAAAATGCTCTCTAATCCGATGTCATATTGTTGAACGGTTTAATGCATTGGAAACTAGACTCGTATAGCTTTAATTTTTTGTGTGGATCATCCTATAACTCCAAGTAGATTTGAAGAAAAGCTCAGTTACATCTGACCCAAATTTAAGCAAACTTATGAACGTAACTTGTGACGACTTTTGTCAAGTTTTATTTTACAACTCACTTGACTTCAAAAATTAACACACGACTATCATATGAATAAAATGCCTCATGAAATGACCTTCTTAGCATGTTAAGCACCCCTAGTCTTACCCCAAACGTATGGGTTATAACATTCTCAAACTTGCTAACTTTCGATGAAACTTAGGCATTCTGATTCATTTGATGTCCAACCTTCCCAATGCTTGCCAAAAATGATTATAAACTATCATATAAATAGGATGATCATGTAGAATATCTTATGACCTCTAAAAAAATTTTGCTTACTCAGTCAACGTCGATTAACTCACGACGAAACTCAACGTATAAAAACATGGAGTGTAACATCCTTCCCCCTTAGGAACATTCGTCCTTGAATGTTAAATTAGTGTAACTATCTTCTTGAATGTCAATGTTATTCCATATGTGCATAAACTCATAAAATAGCTCACAGCTTGCCGCATCGATCTTCACATCCTAGACTTTTGATACTTAGGAGGTTTGATTGTTGTGTGTCCCAGTCTTTCTTTATTGCGATTTCTAGTAGCTTTTAGCAGTAGCTCTTTCGTTGTCCTCCATCACATTCTTCTATTAATTCTTCTCTCGTTCCTTACCATAGCCTTTGTTGTTAACTTAGTCATTTCCTTTCATTTCCTCTATTAACTTATTTCATTTCGCTTTCTTCTTACGATACTATGATGGAATTTCCCTGTACTTTATTTCGTTATATAATATTTCCCACTGAACTTACACCTTCCTTGAGGCTCTTCGCTTACCAGGTCACCATTTGAAATTGATAACCTTTCTTGGATGTTACTAATGCTTCACTTGGGAGGTATCATTTTCGTACGCAAGTCATAACCGAATTCTTCCAACCTTAGATGAACCTACTATCTGATACTTTATTATTCATCGTCACCTCCTCGGTCCTTGTAGTTCCTCTTACTTCTAATTCCAGCATCGAACTAGGTGACCTTCTTGCGACCTGCAGTCCTTTTGAAATGGTTCACTTCATCCTCGGTTCCTTATTTATGAACAATTATGTCGACTTCTCTGTATGAAAATTGTCACGATCCAAGCTGATGAGCTGCGACGAGTGCCTGGTCTTTAGTGACCAAACACCCCTATACTTTTATCTGGATAACATTGCATACTATGAGCCCACAAATAACTCAACCTGGACTAAGCTGACTCATGAAAGGATATATATATATATATATATATATATATATATATATACTGATGATAACAATGTAAGCCAACTAGGCTGCCACATGACCTGTACACAAAAGAATAGGAGCCGACAAGGCTACGTCACATGTCATCTACACATAACTATCTACAGACCTCTAATGGCATGAAAGCTATAGAGAGGATGGGACAGGGCCTCATCATACCCATGTACATGTCTATATCTCCAAAGTAGCATACCAAAATGAACTGCTGCTCCAGATCAAGTGGAACGCACTGACCATAGCTGGATGAATGTCCTACTGAGCTGGACCGCCTATCTGTCTACCTGTACCAGTGGCCATGGACACAGCTCCCGAATAATAGGGGAGTCAGTACGGACTATGTACCTAGTATGTAAGGCATAAGAGGGAACATATACATAAGAATCATGAAAGGAATTTGAAACTCATAAACAAACAGACTGTCTGAATGCATCGGTATGACTAAAGATACTGCATAATATGAATGCTATTCTATAAAAATCATATAATAGTGCCGAGGAACGTACGGCCCGATCCATATCTCATCTAATCCCTCGTCCGGGCATCCCATGTCTGGGCATCCTGCGTCCGGGACGATAATCATCTCACGCCGCCCACTAGTGGTGCTACCCGACCATATAGGCATGGTGTGAGAAAAATAGTTGTACACATAAGTATGTATATAAGGAATCAAGGATTCGATGAATCCTGTACCATCTAACAGTAGAGTCTTTGGAACTTGCTCGCTCACTCGTTCATTCAAACAATAAAGATCATGCCAAAAAGAATAAAAGGGACAGCCTTAAGCGTATCTACTTGTCCAACGTCTACTTCTTGAAATCGTAAGTCTACAACCAACATAACATAGGCCACAATTAGACCCTTTATAACACTTACCATCCAATTCAATTGAAAAGGGGACTTAACGAGGTCCGGATAGCATCCCCTTCATAACACGATAATCCCTAAATTCCAATTTAACTTAAATATCGACAATAATACTAACAACAACCCTATCGATACTTACATATAGAAATAAAACCGATTCTACTCCAAATGACCCCTCCAACATAGCCCTCAAGTCCAACTCTACTCTTATTCAACTTACAACTTTCATAACAATAATTCCTTTTTCTTAAACCACAAATATTCTTGATAATAACTCAAGGACAAGGATAAGAATCATGTACATACCTTGAAGAAACTAGGATATCAAGAATCAAGCTCTAACTCTAATTCCCAAGCTCATCAACTTCAAAGAAACCCTAGGAGCAACTTTCTCTTCACAAGCTCGGGTTTACGGGGCTCAGATCTTGCTCAATCTTCACTATGATGATGGAAAATATTAAGAGGAGTATTCTAGGCCCTTCTCTGATTTGGGAGTGAAAATAATGAAAATAAAATGTGAGGGTCAACTATATATAGATGGAACTAGAAAGTTTAGAGTTGCGGTTTGATATGCGGGTCGACGGCCAGTCGACACGTCAACGGTCCATCGACTTGCGCCCTCGATCAACCATTAAAGAATCAGAGACGGTGGTGTGTCGACTGTGTGCATTGACACAACCGTGGACACGTCGAGGGTTCATCAAAAGGGACTGGTTTTCTACCAGTTCCCTGAGTCCATTCCGCTGCGACGATTCAATTTGTTTAGCTTTAATGCATTAACTATTTTTCGTTGATCGCTTCTTCATGTCCTTTGATTATTTACTCAATAACTTAAAGGATGAATCAGTAGCAATTTGCTTACCCTTACTCTGCTTGATATCGTAACGTGTCGCTCATTTTCCATGCTGGGTTATTATGGACGCTCTTCACTGTTTATCCTTTCTTATGTAGTCATCGTCCTTCCAATCATTTACTAAATTATTCATGCGAATATCTTGTCGTATAGTTAGCAAGCCCTTATAGATATACCTTCTGTCACGAACCAACCAGAGGGCCATGACGGGCACCCGGGGCTAACAAACCGAGCACCTCTAAATATACATCTCATAAACATTTCTGGGTGGACCATAAAAATAGCTCCTGCATATCATGATCTATAAGGACATATATCACAATATAACGACACATCTCTATATAATCTTCAACAGTTATGTCCATCATCACCAGCCGACAAGGCTACTAAAATGTTATACAATGATATGGGCCGGTAGGGTTATGAAATGTCTAACTATACACACATGTCTACAATCCTCTACATGGAATACAAGTGACCATAAGGACCAGTACCAATAGACTGCATCTCCGAAGTAAGTGGAGTGCTCCTGAGAATCCGCTGATAAACCACCTACGGGTCAAATCTGTGTACCTATCTACCTGCTGGCACGAACGTAGCATCTACAAGAAATGACGTCAGTACGAACAATATACTGAGTATGTAAGGCATGAATAACAACATAAGGCAGATACGAAAGGTAACAAGGAATAAGAGAGATAACCTGTACATTTTAAAAAATCATATGTAAGTAAGCACACACAGATATATATATGTGTTAGTGTTGCGGAACGTGAAACCTGATCCATAAATGTTAGTGATGTGGAATGGACAACCCGATCCATAAATGTTAGTGATGTGGAATGTACAACCCGAACCATAAATATACTGTTGCGCAACGTGCAGCACAATCCATATATGTTAGTGCCGAGGAACGTACGGCCCGATCCATAAATATCATATGTTCGTGCCGAGGAACGTACGACCCGATCCATAAATATCATATGTTAGTGCCGAGGAACGTACAGCCCGATGCATATAGGTTAGTACCGAGGAACGTACGACTCGATCCATATATATATCATATGTTAGTGCCGAGGAGCGTATGGCCTGATCCATACATATCATATGTTAGTGTTGAGGAACGTACAGCCCGATCCATATATGTTAGTGCCGAGGAACGTACGACCCGAATCATATATATATCATATGTTAGTTCCGAGGAACGTACGACCCGATCCATACATATCATATGTTAGTGCCGAGGATCGTACGACCCGATCCATATATGTTAGTGCAGAGGAACGTACGGCCTGATCCATATATATATATCGTATGTACATATACGTAACGTAAATAACATGCATGAAAGCTCATATGAAGGCTACAACTTTATCGGAGTGACGTAAGGTCGGTAACCTCCGATTATATTATGAAGTCGGTAACCTCCGATTATATTATGGAACAATCATCATCGCTCTATCTCACAGTGAAGGAACAATTATTATAAGGTGAGATCAACAACTATGAATAAAATCGAGAAAAATCATGAAATAATTCAGCATTCTCATAATAACATTGAAATCCTAAACTTGAAACCTTGCAACGTAAAATCATCATTATCATTGTAATCATCATAAAAACATTCTCATCTTTAACATCATGAGAAGCTTTAAGAATCATGAACTTCCTCCTAAGCTCGTAAATCTACGTTCAAGAGAATTCATATTATCGTTAGGCTTATCGTCATATGCTTGTCTTAAGCCCTCAAATTAATTCCTTTTAAAATCTACCTAAATTCGGGCAGCATCTCCCCTGTTTATATCCCTAGCCCAAAATCACAATACCAACAAAACAACAACAATAGTAATACTAATATCAACCATATCATTATCAATACCAAAATATTCCATAAAACATCTGACACGATGTTTTTCAACATACAAAAAAAATATACACTTCCTTTCTTCCCAATCAAGGTGCATAATCCCATCAACACACCAACAACATTAGATACCATCTTTATACATGTAAATCAGGCCAGCCACATGGCCTCAACATGCTCAAAACAGTCCATAAACACAACAACTACAACACAACACTTTATGACCTTTCCTCCGTAGCTATTTTTACTTTTAAGACTCGCTAAACCTTCAAATCAACTCAACATATAAGATAGGATGAAGAAAATACCTTATAGTTGAAGCAATTCAGCCACACCAACTTTCTTCAAGACCAAACATACCACAACATCAAGTAGAATCAAGAACAATCACCTTTCATGGACTAGTTTGGTGTAATCTTGTTAAATTCTTGATTTAATGAGCTATAAATGTTCAGGGGGATATGTTGAGAATTTTCTAGGACTATTGAGAATGTAAAATTCTGTAAAAATGGACTTAATGGGGGTATTTATACCCCTCATAAGTCGGTTCCACCGACCTTCTCAAGTTGGGCCTGCGGAAGCCATTTGGCAGCTTGGAGTCTTTATCTTAAAATGGCCATAACTCAATACTCCGATTTGTTTTGTTCAGCGGTTTATTGCGTTGGAAACTAGACCCAACTAAATTCATTTTAGGCTTTTGAAACACCTTAAAAACCCTAATATACCTGAAGATATACCCCTCCAATGTTGACCAAAAATTCTGCCAACGTTTTTCCAAACTTTCGAAAAACTTATTTTCATTGATTTTCTTGGTCCCGGAATGTTTCGAAACTCTCCATGCATGATATTTATCATTAATCATACTTGATAATGGTCATTTCCTTTGGTTTCAAGGTTGTCCTTCCCGGGAACGACTTATGAGATCATAACTCATCCTTTACCTCATTGTTACGAACTTCCCATGGCTTATACCTTCTAAAAATTCTTGAGATGCCTCTGATACTCCATTAATACGGTAAAGTACGTGGCATGCTCATGCTCTGAAAATGCGAGGTGTAACATCCTTCCTGCCTTAGGAACATTCGTCCTCAAATGTTGTTGCTTGCGAGCTTACAATGCTTTTATTAGTTTCTTGAAATGGTTGTCCTCCTTTAGTTCCTAATCTCCATGCTCTTATACTGTGGGCTCATTAGTATTCTTTTATATCCTCCCAATTCTCTGTTAAACTCATAAACATGGAACTAAGATAAAATCCTACTTAATCATAACTTTCTTTTGATACGAGTATGCTTCCTTCATTAAGTCCTTGGGTCTCTTATACCTGTGAATAATTGAGACTTAAACTAACCTCCATTCTCCTTCGGCTCCTTATTGTCATCCTTGCACCATTCTGTTATCCATTTCATCCCGGCGATTGTTTATATGGTTCCATGTCATACACTTTCACAATTGATATAACTAGCAGCTTGGAATTTCATGACTTACGAGGTACTCCCCAATGATAGGTAGTATTGTTGTCTTGCTATCCATAGGCACACTATCTTCCTTTCTTTTGAAGATTATTGAACTTCCTATAAATATTCCTGTTGTAAAGCTTTCACCTCTTCTAGTGCTACAAGTTCTTTTTAGTAATCTCGATTGTCCCTTACACTTATCCCTGGTTACATGCGGCCTTCCTCACTCCTTCTGCTACCCCTTGGAGTACTTTACTACATATCCAAATCTACCTAAAATTTCTTAGGCGCGAGTGATTCGAGTCATAGTCCGGAATGCAACGTATCGTATTGGCGAAACTTATTTTCCTTCCCATATTTGTCTCATAATATACCTGCATTTAATCCATTCTCATTTTTCTTTAGCACATTCTTGACATATCGGTTCATCTCGAAATTTGACTCCTTCAATCCAATATATTTCCCTCTTTGAGCTTGGAAATATTGTAGCTCATCTTAGAAAGGAATTTGTTCTTCCCCCCTTTATAGGATGTTCTTATATACCAGTAACCTTCGAGTATTAACTGTCTTTGATAATCATCTGATCGACCTTAACGATCCTTCACTCCACTGTTCCTGGTAATGCCAGAGTTCCTTTCATCGCATGGTTTAACTTATTTTCCTTTCTGCTAGTTGAGGTCTTGTATCAAATCAAAATGCTCATAAAATATCAGGTCCAATTCAGATGCCTTCTTTATTGTCTTTTCACTTCTACCTTTCATGACTAGTAATCCTCTAGGCTAATGAATTAATGGGGACATCGGAATTCATTAGGCCCCTTATGGAATGTCCGACTATACCACGCTCCTTTAGCCCTAGTCTTTCTTTACGACTATCTTCTTAATATCCTTGATATTCTCTTTGCTTTGGGTTCCCAATTTTGATTTGTGTCTATACTATACCATTAAAAGTTGGTATTCCATGCAATCCATTTCCACGACTCGTCCTTTCATTAGCTTAGCTCATTTTGTCCCGTAATTCTCCTTAACTACTTGTTTGTATCACAGCTATGCATCATAGTCCTTCTAGTGTTCTATCGGTTCTTGTTCTTATCATGTAATCCTCACAAAGTACACCCTTTGTCACATACAACATTACTCTACCTCCCGTTGATCTATTTAAATTTGATCCTATCCTATGGTCTTCCTGCTTCCATCCTAACCCTTTCCTTACTTATATTACCTAATCCTAATTCTTTCTGTAGCACTTGCTACCTCAATTTTTGACATACAACACAATCAATATTCTTAACATGTCGTAACATCAATCGTAAAGGCATACATAATACTCGATGTAGTCACTCATGACTTATCTTTTTATGATTTTACCATACCATTTGATTATGTCCTGAATCTGTGGCTTTAATACATCTCCCCTCTCTTCTTGCGTAGCTGGCTAGAAAATTCTAATTGTAAAGCTCATATGTTCCTAATTTCCCTCGGGCTATTTTGGTTTCTCATATTTTTTTGTACGTCTAAATCTGTAGGTCTTCCTAACATATATTTCTATGTCCTAACTGTGAATCCCCTCGATATAACATTACTTAAAAATCTTCACTCGTACTTGCACCCTGTCTCATTGTAAAAAATAATCAACCTCACATCCTTTACTTTCTTGTAGCAACTGAATCTACCCTTATGATATTTTATCTTCACTTGTACACCTACTCTATTCTCTCTTTACACATAAATCGACATCGCACCTAATTTCTCTATCATCAAATAACCTTCACAACACCCGTCTGAAAATAAAAATTGAGGTGAAGTCTTCTTAGATTAGCTAGAAATACACCACATATTCCTAAGGTTGATACAATATATACTTCCTTCGTCGGCCAAGCAACATCACATTTAGAAGTTATATAAGCAATCCAGAAAACAATCATAAATGCAAACCAACTTACCTAACCATTTCTCATTCTTGAGTTCAGGGTCATCATTAATACCTAAAGTAAAGTGACCATAATGATTCTCAGAATAGTACCAACTATCAAATACATAGAAATCTTCTTGAAATCGAATTACTGGTGACGTCTGAATCCTAATGCAAACTCACATTATATAGGAAAGTCTGATAAAACGAGTCCGTGTGCCTGTCATTGACCCCTCCTGGTCCTATGTATATGCATAAACTTCGAGGGTAAAACTTTCCCCTACTCGTTAACTTCCTTTCTTTTATTTGTATCTCTTCGTTATCTCTTACTTACCAATGTAATACTGCACTTGGATTCTTACTGTCAACTTTCCCTATATCTCCAATAATCTCAATTCTCCAAATTCTTGAATGCACTCATTCCAACTTCTTTAATCACTAATCATTTTCCCACTCCAGATTCCTTCCCTTGATTTAAATTAAAATAATTCTAAAACTTCTCTTTGAAAGCGTCTCATAATTGTTCATTCAATCATAACTTACCAAATATCTGATTGTCACCTTTCCCTTCACGCTTTCTCTATAGCATAGACATTCAAGAATTCAAGTTGTAAGAATTTCGGTAGATTTTCCTCTATACTTCTTACTGCCTCATTCCTGCACACAGCCCAAAAAACACATCCAATGCCTCACAGGGTGATTACAATTACCCGTAACATCTATTTCAAGTTCTTATATCAAACTCTATCAATATCCATAAGGCAGGAAACATACCTTACGGAGTAACACCTACAATTCTCACTAATTACCTCATAGCGACATAATTAACTGCTCATCCACAATCAAAACATTTAGGATTAGAATCCGGGGCATCTGTCACGACCCGACTAGGGGCGATGACGGGTACCCGGGGCTATCACCGAGCACCGCTAATACTACTAGTAATCATACTCATGCTGCGATCATTCATTAATCTCATGCTTATAATCATAGAAGAACCATTTTCACTTGAAACATATTTACTTTTGTATACAATGAGGAAATCGTGAGACCATACTACCCACACTGTTATACCCCGTATTTTTCGCGTTCGGATAGTTTGAGATAATTGTGACAAGTTAAGGACAAGATTATAATTTGACCTTGTTTGGTACATAAGTTGGTTATGAAAATTTTGGACGTGGAAATATGAGGAAAGGCTAAGGGTAAGAAGGTAAATTCACAAAGTGGCTCAAGAAGATATTAGGAAAGTCTAAGGGCAAAATTGGAATTAGCAAATCATGTATTCATGAAAAAAAATAAAAAAGATAGAAAGAAAAGGAAAAAGAAAATAAAAATAAGGGACATGTGCCATGCACATGGATGTGGGCCATGTCCCACATGACCTTAATATATGCCACATGAATGGAATTTCATCACATTTGAATTTGGAAAATTCAAGAAACTTGAAGAGGAGAAAATAGAGAAAGAAGAAGAAAAGACCATGGCCATTTCGGCCAAGAGGAGGCGGTTTTACCCCTATGAAATTTTGTCCCAAAAATTGATTTCTTCATGTATTCCTACTAATTCAAGAGTCCTCTTCAACGTGGTATAATTGTTGAAGCAAGAAAATCATCCTTTGTTGCAAAATCACAACCCTAGTCAAGTGAAGAAGTTAGAAGGAAAAGGTATGATTTAATTCCTTTTTATATGTTATGAAGGGTTCATTTATGTTGTAGTAAGTGGAAATGGAAGAAAATCATGAAACCATGCAAGTTGGAAGCTTGGCCGTGTGTGTGCATGTTGTGTAGAAAAGATGAACTAAATTTTATATGGTGATTTGGTTGTTGTTGATAAGTATTCTATGATGAAAATGAGAATTTGATGGTTCAAGTTGGAGTTGAGATTAGTATGTGTAGCCGTGTGTGTGTGTTGTGTGTAGGAATGATGAAATAATTTTATGTAGTATTTTGGTTGTTGTCATTATGTATTTTATGATGGGAATGAAAGTGGTAAGGTGCAAATTATGATTGTCATTAATGAAATTGGAAGGTAAGAATGAATTATGAATGTTTATGTTGAGAAATGGGAAGTTTAGGTGAATTACGGTTTTGGTGGAAAGTTGAACATTTTTGTATATCTTATGAATATTTTGCGGAAATGGTATGGAATGCTCCCAATTTTCATTGTAATGATTGTGATTGATGATGAATATGAAAATAGTAAGATTGGTTTGGAAGGGTGAAGTCGGAATGAAAGATATTGTGTTATGTCGGAAAGATGGCTAGTTATGCCATATTATGTGTTTTGTAGTACTTGTTGTTGTTATTGATGTTGTTGTTGGGTTGTTGTGGATTGTTTTGGCTACGTTAAACTTTTGGGGATGTTGAATTTATAGGGGAAATGCTGCCGGAATTTCGGTAGACAAATATGAATCTAAATTGAATTCTTAAAAAGTTCACAACTCACATTTGGCACTTATGACCATTTGTAGATTTTGAGCGAAACGGGAATTGAACTTGGACGAGCGTAAGGCGCAATCAAGGTATGTAAGGCTACCCTATTCCTTCTTTTGGCATGTCCTAGGTACACTAGGTCGATACTTGAGCCTCGCGGGCAATTCTGTTCATAGAAATCCGAAAGTGAATTTGAGCACCATTCATTCAATCTAATTGAACTATAAATCTCATGTTTTGGTCGAAAGGAAATCAAACGTCCGAAACTTTTGTAAATGTAATCAAGTCGACTCGAAACTTCCTTGGATGACTCTATAGACCCTAATGTCCATGATTCATGTCCGTCGCCTCGACTTGATCCGAGGTGGACCCACTACTCCCGAATCTTCCCCTATTGTTCTATCTGGCTTAATTTCGTAAAATAATTAAAGGAAACTCTTGGCTGTTTTATTATCCCACTGAGTCCTTAATCTATATTTTGATATGTGCACACGATCTTATAAGTTATATTTGGTCTGATCCGTAAGATATCCGGAAGGAATTCGCTTCTAAAGTGCTATCTAATATGTTCCGAGTATGCCTATGATTCTGACTTATATGGGTAGAAGTATGTTTGACATGACCCATTTTACGACATGATCGAGTAACGAAATAAGTATAAAGAATTTGTGTCGGAAAGAATATTATGAGTCATATTGCCCCCAACTTTCGTGAAGCATGTTTTACAGAAAATTTTGTAAGTATGATAACATGAATGATGGTTTCACCGAAGCTTGATATGTTACGATACGTACACATGATTTCGGAAGTTTATTTAATTTCATCCATATGAGGTTAGCACGATACCTAAAGACCTATTTGATATGTTCCTTAGTTGTTAATAAAGAAAATAAGTGATATAATTAATACCTTGATATGTTGTGGTGTGTGCGTATGAATCTAAGTTGTACCCGAGTTGCTCTATACGTCATCCGAAAAATAGCTGATACGACTAGTACTTCGGTTTTGCAAAGATTGACTTCCGAAACATTTATGGAGCGTTCCGTACTTCGAACGCTCGTAACTTTCGTATGCTAGTTCCGATTGACCCGAAGCTTGTTTCTGGACCTCCAGATGCCGATAATGTGTTTGCATATAAGTATGTTTGTATCTCGGGTCTTGATTGTGTGCATGTGGTTTCGCACTACTCTGTTCGTGCAAGCTTTGATTTGGACTTCACTGAGCCCGGGCCAGGACCTGTTCTCGTGCGTATTTCTCTGCATTATTCACCGCGTCCCTTTCACTTGCGGGCCGGGGCATGTTATGTATGATATGATGACATTATGATATGATGACGGGGTGGTGGCCAGGATGGCACAATCACCGCGTCCCGCAAATGAGGGTCGGGGCACGTTACATGCATATATGATGCATGATATTGGCATATATGATACATGACATTGGCATACATGACACATGACATTGGCATACATGATTCCATTTACCGCGTCCCTCACTGAGGGCCGGGGCACGTTATATGCATACATGATACATATGATTCACCGCGTCCCTTACTGAGGGTCGGGGCACGTTATATGCATTTATGATATATGATTCACCGCGTCCCTCACGGGAGGCCCGGGGCACGTTATATGCATATGTGATACATGATTTCGACATGCATGATCTGTGGTTGGAAAGTCAGCGTTTGGACAAATATGTACGTTCTGTATCCCTTGACATATGACGTTATCTGTGTTTGGAAAGTAACCAGTTTGGTACTTTGTACTTTCTGCACTCCTTCTGATAGATGACATCAGTATACATGATTGGCAGTCTGAGCAATAAGCACCCCGGTATTTTGACTAGTGTACACTCTCTTTGTACTGTAAATTCCGATTGTGATTCTGTCTGTTATACTTCTGTACTTCTGATTCCGACTATGACTTTGCTTACTGTATTCTGCCTTACATACTGAGTACATATTCCGTACTGACCCCCTTTCTTCGGGGGCTGCGTTTCATGCCGCGCAGGTACTCCCAGATGAGGTGAAGACATTATAGAAGATGTTCCAGCGAAGATGGCAAACTCCGTTTGCTCCTGGAGGACTGCCCAGTCAGAAGTATATGTGATATGGTTTCTAGTTAATGTTAGAGACTTTGCAGACAGAGTCGTGGGTATGGTATGTCGGTTTAGTAAGCGGCACCATCAACCGATGTGTCAGTTTGTATTATAATATGAATTCTATATAATCACAAATTTAGTTGAATTTGATAAGCATAGAAAAAACAAATTCTGGGAGCCTTAATATGTATGTCATGCTTATTTGACTTAACAAGTCCGGAAAGATCATGTATGAAATAAGAGTATGTGGGTTCGCTCGGCTCCGGATATGGGGTCGGGTGCCCATCACACCCTAGGGAACCAGGGTGTGACAAAGTGGTATCAGAGCAGGTCTGTCCTAAGAGTTGTCTGCAAAGTCGTGTCCGGTATAGTTCTGTTTATGGTATGTAGCGCGCCACATTTATAAACAGGAGGCTACGGGGCATCTAGGGAAGTTACTCTTCTTTCACATCTGAGATCGTGCTATAGAGCCAAGTCATAGGGAACGGGATTCCTGATCCTGATTTTTGGTTACAGCAGAAGAATGACATCGATAGAAGGAAGTAATTGATGATGTTAGGAAATACAAAGCACGCAGGTAAGCGCGGATATGAAGGATATGTGTCAGGTAAGATATTGAAATACGATTGAAATACGAGTTGAAGGTTAAAAGAGAAGATGAACAAGAAAGTGTAACAAATGCAGTTTGAGATGTGCATACGAGGTATGTTCGTCATTTTCGTATTGTTGTTGATATTGGGAGCCCTGTGAGGCCGTGATATGACATGATATGCATATATGTATGTTGGCCCTGTGGGGTACTGTTGGTATTCTCTGCGTACAGGTTTTGAGATAGTAATAGTTACAGAGGAAACTCTGCCGGAACTTTCCCAGATTGTAATACGACTTGAAAGGTCATGCCGACAGTAATGATAAGATCTAACTAAGCTACGAGTACGGCTGATATCGAGAAGGAAGTAATAGTATGCATAAGATAAGAGGAGGGAGGGGTAAAAATGGTAAATGTGAAGGAAAAGACGTGTTACGGGGTGTCCCGAAGTCTGTAAAGCTTAGATTTGTCCCAGATTATGTAGTAAGGGACATACGAGGAAGTGGACGTGATTATATCAGCGTTAAGGCACCGAGACGCACCAAAGTTTCGAGGTTAAGCGTGCTCAGGTGGGAGCAATCTCAGGATGGGTGACCCCCCCCTGGGAAGTATGCAAGAATTCTACATATATTCCGGTATAAGAGACGAAAAGAAAGTTAAAGTAGCCTGAGTGAAATTAGAATATACGAGATGGTTGGAGACCATAAAAGGCCACGCAACACGCAATCGGTTAGATTAGAGAAGAGACAGTGAGATTTCATAAAGTTCCACATCTATTATATCGGACAGCGGGCTTAATATATGGTTAACCCCTGGAGATCTGTCCAGAAGGAATTAAGAATACAAGTAAGTCTTAACGCAGCAATTTCTCTTAAACTGACGAGCAAACTAAGCGTGTCATCTAGACGCTAAAGGATAACCTATGAGTTCGTGTCATTGATTTTGGAGGCAGCGAAAATTGATACTCGTCACTTGTTAAGTCTACGGGTAATAATAATAACGGCCATGCTAGCATTCAGAAGACACCGCTTAAGGCTCTATATGGTAAGAAATGTGTGTCATCAATTAGCTAATTTAATAGTGACAGGGCTAAATTATTTGGCACAGATATAATTCAACAGACAATTGATTAAGTGAAACTTATCCGGGAACGATCATTAGCGACTTAGAGCCGACAGAAACATGTACAGGTGATCGGTGTCGACGCTTAGAACTCCGGATCGGTGTCGACGCTTAGAACTCCGGATTGGTAGCTGGGCATTTTTGAAAATATCACCCATGAGAAGTGCTATGAGAAAAACTTAGCCCGAGGTGTATTGGACCTTATCGGATCATTCGTGACGTAGGCAAGTTGCCTATGAATCAGATTTACCATCGGATTTAGGAACGATGTATCTAGTGTTCTGCATGTCTATGCTTCACAAATACATTGTGACCCCTATAATATTCCCCGTGGAGGGGCATTCAAGTGATAGAGAAGCTGTCCTACGAGGAACGGCCAATAGTGGTCCAAATTTGGTAGGAAAGAAAAACTGCATGACAAGGATGTGGCTCCCATTAAGGTACCGTTTGGAGAAATAGTGGTAAAGAAAAGGTGACTTAAGGAATTCAAGGCGAAATAAAGAAGAAGAAGTACCCCAACTGGTTCCTATACCTACAGATAATCTGAATTCCTTATTTGATTATGTTGATTAATGCACGAGTTGTGTGTGATAACTGCAAAAAGGGAACTTCCCCAAAAATACTTATGAGTCCCTATAAAGCTAGTTTAACATTCGAGGACGAATGTTCTAAAGGGGGGAAGGATGTTATACCCCGTATTTTTCGCGTTCGGATAGTTTGAGATAATTGTGACAAGTTAAGGACAAGATTATAATTTGACCTTGTTTGGTACATAAGTTGGTTATGAAAATTTTGGATGTGGAAATATGAGGAAAGGCTAAGGGTAAGAAGGTAAATTCACAAAGTGGCTCAAGAAGATATTGGGAAAGTCTAAGGGCAAAATTGGAATTAGCAAATCATGTATTCATGAAAAAAAAATAAAAAAGAAAGAAAGAAAAGGAAAAAGAAAATAAAAATAAGGGACATGTGCCATGCACATGGATGTGGGCCATGTCCCACATGACCTTAATATATGGCACATGAATGGAATTTCATCACATTTGAATTTGGAAAATTCAAGAAACTTGAAGAGGAGAAAATAGAGAAAGAAGAAGACAAGACCATGGCCATTTCGGCCAAGAGGAGGGGGTTTTACCCCTATGAAATTTTGTCCCAAAAATTGATTTCTTCATGTATTCCTACTAATTCAAGAGTCCTCTTCAACGTGGTATAATTGTTGAAGCAAGAAAATCATCCTTTGTTGCAAAATCACAACCCTAGTCAAGTGAAGAAGTTAGAAGGAAAAGGTATGATTTAATTCCTTTTTATATGTTATGAAGGGTTCATTTATGTTGTAGTAAGTGGAAATGGAAGAAAATCAAGAAACCATGCAAGTTGGAAGCTTGGTCGTGTGTGTGCATGTTGTGTAGAAAAGATGAACTAAATTTTATATGGTGATTTGGTTGTTGTTGATAAGTATTCTATGATGAAAATGAGAATTTGATGGTTCAAGTTGGAGTTGAGATTAGTATGTGTAGCCGTGTGTGTGTGTTGTGTGTAGGAATGATGAAATAATTTTATGTAGTATTTTGGTTGTTGTCATTATGTATTTTATGATGGGAATGAAAGTGGTAAGGTGCAAATTATGATTGCCATTAATGAAATTGGAAGGTAAGAATGAATTATGAATGTTTATGTTGAGAAATGGGAAGTTTAGGTGAATTACGGTTTTGGTGGAAAGTTGAACATTTTTGTATATCTTATGAATATTTTGCGGAAATGGTATGGAATGCTCCCAATTTGCATTGTAATGATTGTGATTGATGATGAATATGAAAATAGTAAGATTGGTTTGGAAGTGTGAAGTCGGAATGAAAGATATTGTGTTATGTCGGAAAGATGGCTAGTTATGCCATATTATGTGTTTTGTAGTACTTGTTGTTGTTATTGATGTTGTTGTTGGGTTGTTGTGGATTGTTTTGGATACGTTAAACTTTTGGGGATGTTGAATTTATAGGGGAAATGCTGCCGGAATTTCGGTAGACAAATATGAATCTAAATTGAATTCTTAAAAAGTTCACAACTCACATTTGGCACTTATGACCATTTGTAGATTTTGAGCGAAACGGGAATTGAACTTGGACGAGCGTAAGGCGCAATCAAGGTATGTAAGGCTACCCTATTCCTTCTTTTGGCATGTCCTAGGTATACTAGGTCGATACTTGAGCCTCGGGGGCAATTCTGTTCATAGAAATCCGAAAGTGAATTTGAGCACTATTCATTCAATCTAATTGAACTATAAATCTCATGTTTTGGTCGAAAGGAAATCAAACGTCCGAAACTTTTGTAAATGTAATCAAGTCGACTCGAAACTTCCTTGGATGACTCTATAGACCCTAATGTCCATGATTCATGTCCGTCGCCTCGACTTGATCCAAGGTGGACCCACTACTCTCGAATCTTCTCCTATTGTTCTATCTGGCTTAATTTCGTAAAATAATTCAAGGAAACTCTTGGTTGTTTTATTATCCCATTGAGTCCTTAATCTATATTTTGATATGTGCACGCGATCTTATAAGTTATATTTGGTCTGATCCGTAAGATATCCGGAAGGAATTCGCTTCTAAAGTGCTATCTAATATGTTCCGAGTCTGCCTATGATTCTGACTTATATGGGTAGAAGTATGTTTGACATGACCCATTTTACGACATGATCGAGTAACGAAATAAGTATAAAGAATTTGTGTCGGAAAGAATATTATGAGTCATATTGCCCCCAACTTTCGTGAAGCATGTTTTACAGAAAATTTTGTAAGTATGATAACATGAATGATGGTTTCACCGAAGCTTGATATGTTACGATACGTACACATGATTTCGGAAGTTTATTTAATTTCATCCATATGAGGTTAGCACGATACCTAAAGACCTATTTGATATGTTCCTTAGTTGTTAATAAAGAAAATAAGTGATATAATTAATACCTTGATATGTAGTGGTGTGTGCGTATGAATCTAAGTTGTACCCGAGTTGCTCTATACGTCATCCGAAAAATAGCTGATACGACTAGTACTTCGGTTTTGCAAAGATTGACTTCCGAAACATTTATGGAGCGTTCCGTACTTCGAACGCTCGTAACTTTCGTATGCTAGTTCCGATTGACCCGAAGCTTGTTTCTGGACCTCCAGATGCCGATAATGTGTTTGCATATAAGTATGTTTGTATCTCGGGTCTTGATTGTGTGCATGTGGTTTCGCACTACTCTGTTCGTGCAAGCTTTGATTTGGACTTCTCTGAGCCCGGGCCAGGACATGTTCTCGTGCGTATTTCTCTGCATTATTCACCGCGTCCCTCTCACTTGCGGGCCGGGGCATGTTATGTATGATATGATGACATTATGATATGATGACGGGGTGGTGGCCAGGATGGCACAATCACCGCGTCCCGCAAAAGAGGGCCGGGGCACGTTACATGCATATATGATACATGATATTGGCATATATGATACATGACATTGGCATACATGACACATGACATTGGCATACATGATTCCATTTACCGCGTCCCTCACTGAGGGCCGGGGCACGTTATATGCATACATGATACATATGATTCACCGCGTCCCTTACTGAGGGTCGGGGCACGTTATATGCATTTATGATATATGATTCACCGCGTCCCTCACGGGAGGGCCGGGGCACGTTATATGCATATGTGATACATGATTTCGACATGCATGATCTATGGTTGGAAAGTCAGCGTTTGGACAAATCTGTATGTGCTGTATCCCTTGACATATGACGTTATCTGTGTTTGGAAAGTAACCAGTTTGGTACTTTGTACTTTCTGCACTCCTTCTGACAGATGACATCAGTATACATGATTGGCAGTCTGAGCAATAAGCACCCCGGTATTTTGACTAGTGTACACTCTCTTTGTACTGTAAATTCCGATTGTGATTCTGTCTGTTATACTTCTGTACTTCTGATTCCGACTATGACTTTGCTTACTGTATTCTGCCTTACATACTCAGTACATATTCCGTACTGACCCCCTTTCTTCGGGGGCTGCGTTTTATGCCGCGCAGGTAGTCCCAGATGAGTTGAAGACATTATAGAAGATGTTCCGGCGAAGATGGCAAACTCCATTTTCTCCTGGAGGACTGCCGAGTCAGAAGTATATGTGATATGGTTTCTGGTTAATGTTAGAGACTTTGCAGACAGAGTCGTGGGTATGGTATGTCGGTTTAGTAAGCGGCTCCATCAGCCGATGTGTCAGTTTGTATTATAATATGAATTCTATATAATCACAGATTTAGTTGAATTTGATAAGCAAAGAAAAAACAATTCTGGGAGCCTTAATATGTATGTCATGCTTATTTGACTTAACAAGTCCGGAAAGATCATGTATGAAATAAGAGTATGTGGCTTCGCTCGGCTCCGGATTTGGGGTCGGGTGCCCATCACACCCTAGGGAACCAGGGTGTGACACACACATACGTATCTACGAGCCTCTACTAGAGTATTAGACATATGGATGGGAGAGGACCCTGTCATTCCCAAAATACATATATATACACAAAATAATAAGCAATGGCACCTCCGGAACAATGGAGTGCTCTCAAAGTCTACTGATAGCTCCTATGAATCTGGATCACCTCCCTGTCTACCTATGGGCATGAACACAACGTCCAAAGAAAAGGACGTCAGTACGAGCATTTTACTGAGTATGTAAGGCATAAATAACAACAATACATCAATGAAATAAGGAGACCTCAAGTGAGGGACAACCTGTAACTGACTGTCAATTTTGATAGAAATAAAGCATGCTAACTCACTTCATAAACATCATCATATCATATCTACATATCTATATAAGCTGCCCGACCATATCGGTATGGTGTGATCATCATTAGCCCGCGTCCAAGCCTTCCGCGTCCGGGGTAACCATCTCATGCCGCCCACTAGCGGCGTCTTCCCATGCCATCTAGACATGGTGTATACGCTGCCCGCCTTAGCGGTGTCTGCCCGACCATATATGCGTTGTGTAATATCATCATCATGTACTCATCATAATGCATGCATAGAAACTCAAAGACAACTATACTTTATCGGGGTGACATAAGGTCGTGAACCCCTGATTCCATTATGGAGCATTTATAAGCATGCTGCCTCACCTTGAAGGAATTAGCATATAAGGTGAGTGTATACAATAAACAATATCAATGGATCATAGTTAGAATCATTAACTTTAGAATCTTTAGGCTTAACTTATCATTATCACTATCATGCTCATAACATCTCCCGTTTCTCTATCTCATGTGAAGCTCTTTATAATCATAGACTCATATTTTCCGGGATGTAAGAGAGTCATGGGAAAATAGGAGAATTCATGCCATGGGAGTCATGCCTTAGAAGGAAGGAACTAGCCTTACATACCTTTTTCATTTAGCTATTCTATGGCTCGATCGTTCTCCTCCAATGCTCGCGTTTCTACCTTCAAAAGAGTTCGTATTAACATTAGCTAATCGATCAAATGAACATGCTCAACTAAGGCTAGAGAAAATTGGGCAGCATTTCCTTTGTTTATACTGCTTTCCCCATATCATATATCAACTCCCAAACGTCTATAATAACATTCACAATATTTTACCCAACAATCTTCATTCACCTACTACTCAAAATCTTCATTTCACAATTTCACTTTTTTAAAAAAAAAAAAATCTCATTATCATCCATAATCATGATCATAATACACTATCACGTTAACTCACATATAACGTTTATCCCATGTTCTTAATGTCATTTATAACATATTTATAATCACAACATATCAAGGATCAAGACTCATTCCAAGCTACTACTCAAAATTTCATTATTCTCATCTTTGTAATCCATTTTCTATCTCCTTTCATAATCTAAGTCTTTCAACCTCTCAATACCTTAAACAACATGGAATGATCATAAAACATACCTTAGATAGTATGGGAATGAGTCTTGAGTGGGAATACTTCACTTGAGCCAAAACCCTAGTTCACTTCCAATAGGATTTCTTGCCTTAGATGAACCCTAATGAGTTTCTTGCACTTGGTTCTCTTGGTTTGATGAAGTTGATCTTTGATTAGTCTTGATTTAGTGTTGATGAAATGTGTAGAACACTCTAGAAGCCTTGAGAGAGATGGAGAAGAATGGGAAATGAAAATAATGAAGTGGGAACATCACTTTATACTTGGACTTAATTCAGCCCGTCGGGACATCCACGGACACTTATACGATCTGTACAATATTATACGGTCCATATAAGTGTAATAACCCATATTTTTTTAGGCTTAGTTGGTAATTTAAATAAAAGAAGGAAAATATATATATATATATATATATATATATATATATATAGAGAGAGAGAGAGAGAGAGAGAAGAATTAAGTGGTACAAAATAAAAGAAAAGAAGGATTAAAGGGTCCTTTAGGAAAACAAAAAAAGGGAAAAAGAGGTGTGGGCCAAGCCCACAAAAAGAAGAAAAAGAAAATAAAGAGAAAAAGGAATAAGAGTCTGATAGCATCAGACGTGAAAGAGAAAAAAAACCAGAAACGATAGAAGCAGAAACAAGGAAACAATAAACGCAGTAGAAGGAAGGGAAGAAAAAAAGGGGAGAAAAATAAGGATTTTCAACCCAAATCATCAAGGTAATGCCTCTGATCTTTTATTTAAGTTTATTACATAATTATGGGTGAATCTTTATGGTGAAAACATAGGGATATTTTGAGGAATTGAGAAAATTTAGCTCTAGGGTTCTTCAACTAAAATCATTGATTTGAAAGGGCAAATAGCATCGGATTTTAGACTTCTATATATCGTTGGAATCCTCTCGTTAAGGCCTTTCCGAAAACATAAGTCTTGTCAGGTTTTGAACACATTGATCGGAGGGCGTTTTCGTCCTTTAAAATTTAACTTTAACCGTTTAAGCCTCTAAAAATATAGAAGTGGTTTACCCTAAGGATTTTGACCATTCTAAATCCGTTTTTGTGTAATTTGAGGCAATCCGGAGACTCAAGAACACAGTTTTGATTTTTTGGGAAGTGTGCTTGAATTGTGAATTTGAGGTAAGTGAGACTTTAAGCTTTGGGTACTTGCTTTTCAAAACCCGTTTTAAAAATATGTTTTGTCTGCCTGGTCCATGTGTTGGGGCGAGCGTGTGCTTGGCAGAATCGGTGGTCCTTAAGGATAACCACATATACTTTATTTTCAAAAAATCCAAAACTCTCTTTATAAATTATTTTGTGATGTGATATAGCTGTGAGCCATGATATTGGGGCATTGTGTATGCTTCCCTTAGCATTGTGTGTGCTTCTTGACTATATTGGGGCATTGTGTATGCTTCCCTTAGCATTGTGTATGCTTCTTGATAATATTGGGGCATTGTGCATGCTTCCCTTAGCATTGTGTATGCTTTCTGATAATATTGGGGCATTGTGTATGCTTCCCTTAGCATTGTGTATGCTTCCAGACATATTTGGCACATTGTGTATGTTGCCGTGGATTCATAGTGTTGACTAATTCTTTAACTGCCACTTATGACGGTTCGTAGCGTAAATTGTGTTGAGATATATAATATATTTGATAAACAGTGGTTTGGACCTTGGTTGCTATTATATAATGATATATTCATGTGCATAATATTTTTGTGCTTGTTGTGTGTTTGTATTTTCTAACACTTGTTCCAGGGGTATTTGAAGTGGCGGGTCGAGGATCTTACTGGGTTATATTTATGTATAACTCACTCCTTACCTGCATGTCCATGCAGATACTGTCGTTGAGAACGAGGCTGGTAATTGAAGACTTCGTGAGTGGATTCTGTTGCTGAGGTGAGCCACCGCATTGTTCGTGGAGGCAGCCATTTCAGCTTTATCTAGTTTATTTCTAGTTATTTCTTTTATTTTGGGTTTACATGCCCGACACTCAAACTCATGTAACTCTGTTAGATGCTCCATGGTCTTAGCGTGGGATGTGGGCTAGAGATTCTTTTTACCTTAGCGTTGATTGGTTTTCATAAATCGATTATGGATTTGGTTAGCGACTATTTCGCATTTTATCATTAATAACGTTGTTGGACCTGCACTTATTTTCTTTTAGTGCTTTTGTAAATAGTTAAGAGTATGATATATGGTTCGCCTGGCGGGTGGTGTTTGCTGGGTGCCAATCACGTTTAGCGGGTGTTTTGGGATGTGACAAAGTTGGTATCAGAGCTTAGGCTTTAAGTCCCGGGTCCATGGAGCAGTGTTTAGTAGAGTCTTGTTCATGGGTATGTAGGCGCCCATACTTATGACCTTGAGGCTACTGGACGTCTAGGAATTTCCCTTCTTTCATTCCTTGTTCGTGCGTGAGATGAATCAAGTTTAACCTTGTAATATTTGTTTCGCAGATGGCTAAGAAACGCGCATCTTCATCTGCTAAACGTGGTGCTGGACAGAGCAGTACCCGCGGTGGTAGACAAGCTAGTGCTCATCAGACTAGAGCTCAGACTAGGACTCAGGCCACTCCTCAGCCTGAAGTTGTGAATGAGGGTCATCCCCGAGTTGCGTCAGAGCAAGTGCTTGAACAAGTGGTTCAGAACAATCCACCGGCACCAGTTGCCGCCTCTACTATTGCTATGCCCGCAGAGGTGGTGACCAGATTATTGAATGTGTTGGAGGCATTGGCGCCTAATCATGGTGGAATTCCAGGTCCTCAGGCTACTTCACAAGCACAAGCTCAAGTTCAGTTGAATGTTGCAGCTAATCAGACACCTCAGTTGGCCCCTCAACAGGTTGTCCAGTCTGCAGGGCAATCTAAGGAGTTTAAGAATTTCATGGATCTTAAGCCACCAGAGTTTGATGCTTCACCTACTTCTATTGAACCTCAGAAGTTCATTGATCATTGTGAAAAGATATTGACTACGTTGGGGCTGAAGGAGACTCGTGGTGTGGAATTTGCCACTTTCTTATTCTCAGGGTCTGCAGAGTCTTGGTGGATTTCGATTCAGAGAGGTAGACAAGCAGGGTTACCAGCTATTACTTGGTCAGAATTTTTAGCACTGTTTAAGGACAGGTTTATTCCATTAAGCAAGCAAGATGACATGAGACGTCAGTTTAATAATCTGCGGCAGGGAACTATGACCGTTACAGAATATGAGGCCAAGTTTACAGATTTATCCAGGTATGTACCTTATTTGGTAGAGGATACGAGAGAGAAGGTGAGACGATTTGTGGATGGACTTGAGCATCGCTATCGTGGTCCTGTGGTACGCGATGTGCGATATGGTACCTATTCAGATGTAGTTGACACTGCTCTCCGTTACGAGTCCTATCTAGAGATGGACAAAGTTGAGCGTGAAAGCAAAAAGCCACGTAACACAGGTGGGTTTAGTGGTGCTCCATCTGCGGGCAAGAGTGGTTTTTATCGTGGGCAGTCCAGATCTACTCAGTCAGAATCAGTGGTGCAGTCTTCTAGTGGTTATTCCGCTAGACAGGGCCAGCAGTAGATGCAGCGGAAGGGTAATAGCTCATATCAGTCAGGTTATCATCCGAGGTGTTCTAACTGTGGTAGAAATCACAGTGGTCGTTGCTTTGGGGCAGATGGGGCTTGTTTTACTTGTGGTGAAAAGGGGCATATTGCTAAATACTGTCCTAAAGGAAATTCTGGTGCTAGTCGAGCTACTACACAGCCGCAGGGAATTACTACAGCTACACAGGGTCAGATTCAGCCAGCTAGGACCGCTCCACAGGGTGCTCGTGGACAGGGTCGACAGGGTGCACAGGTTGCTCAGGGAGGGGGTGGACCGCCGAGATTCTTTTCTATGACCAGACAGGATATCGAGGCATCTAATGCAGTAGTCACAGGTATTATTACTATTGGGTCTCATGGTGCATATACTCTTATTGATCCTGGTTCTACGTATTCGTATGTATCTCCTTCTTTTGCTATATTCTTAGAACGAGGAGTTGAGTCTATTAATGTGTTGTATGTGGTAGAAACCCTAGTGGGGGGGAGTATATTAGTGGATAGAGTTTATAGAGATTGTGTGATATCTGTTCAGGGCAGGGACACCGTAGTTGATCTATGTGTGTTACCGATGTCCGCTTTCGATGTGATTATGGGCATGGATTGGTTGGCATCATGTTATGCATCGGTTGATTGCTATGCTAAGCTTATACGTTTTAATTTTCCTGGAGAAATTTTAGTGTGGAAAGGCATGACTCCTGTGACTCAAGGAAAAATAATATCTTATGTAAAGGCACGCCGAATGATTAATCATGGGTGTTTGGGTTTTATTGCCACCGTTCATGATACTCGGGCGGAGAATGTTACTATTGATAGTGTTCCTGTTGTTCGCGAATTTGCGGATGTTTTCCCTGAAGATTTACCCGGCCTACCCCCGATGAGAGAAATCAAGTTCAGCATTGATTTAGTTCCAGGGACTCAACCTATCTCTATTCCTCCATATCGTATGACTCCACCCGAATTGAGAGAACTGAAGGTTCAACTCCAAGAGCTACTTGATAAGGGGTTCATTAGGCCTAGTGTATCGCCTTGGGGTGCACCTGTGTTATTTGTGAAGAAGAAAGATGGCACGATGAGAATGTGCATTGACTACAGGCAACTGAACAAGGCGACTATCAAGAATAAGTATCCATTGCCTCATATTGATGATTTGTTTGATCAACTGCAGGGTGCTACTCATTTTTCCAAAATCGACTTGAGATCAGGTTACCATCAGCTGAGAATCAAGACTGAGGACATCTCTAAGACAGCTTTTCGGACAAGATATGGGCACTTCGAATTTTTGGTGATGTCATTCGGGCTGACTAATGCCCCCGCAGCATTTATGGACCTTATGAACAGGGTATTCAAGCCATACTTAGACCATTTTGTGATTGTGTTCATTGATGATATTTTGGTCTACTCTCGGAGTGAGGCTGAGCATGGACAACACTTGAGAATTGTGCTACAGACACTTAAGGAACAAAATCTTTATGCCAAGTTCTCAAAATGTGAGTTCTGGTTGAGCACAGTTTCCTTTTAGGACACGTGGTGTCCCGAGAGTGGATTCAAGTTGATCCAAAGAAAATTGAAGCAGTTCGAGATTGGCCTCAACCCACTACTCCCACAGAGATATATAGCTTCATGGGACTAGCTGGATATTACAGAAGGTTTGTGGAGGGTTTCTCGAAGATAGCTGCTCCATTGACACGTTTAACTCAGAAAGGTGTGGTATTCCAGTGGTCAGATGAATGTTCAGAAAGCTTTCAGAAATTAAAGACTGCATTGACTACGGCCCCGATTTTGACCATACCTACTGATGAGGGTGGTTTCACCATTTATTGTGATGCATCTCGAGTTGGGTTGGGTTGTGTCTTGATGCAGAATGGTAAAGTGGTAGCTTATGCGTCTCGACAGCTAAAGAAACATGAGAAAAATTATCCAACTCATGACTTAGAATTGGCCGCAGTTGTATTTGCACTCAAAATCTGGCGTCACTATCTTTATGGTCAGCCGTGTGAAATCTATACTAATCACAAGAGTTTGCAATACATATTCAAGCAAAAAGATCTGAATTTGAGACAGCGACGGTGGTTAGAGTTACTTAAAGATTATGATCTTACTATTTTGTATCATCCTGGTAAGGCGAATGTGGTGGCAGAAGCATTGAGTAGAAAGTCTATGGGCAGCTTGGCCCGATTTACTGCTGAAGAACGACCTATGGCTAAGGATATTCAGGCAATAGCCAACCGTGGGGTTCGGATTGATCATACAGTACAAGGCAGGTTACTTGCAGTTATGGTGGCACAATCGTCCTTAGTGGGGCAGGTCAAAGCTTGCCAATATGAAGATCCCCGTCTTGCTAGATTGCGAGATCGAGTGCAAAATGGGGGCGTTAAGTCATTCTCTATTGATGACGAAGGCGTGTTACGTTGTCATGGTAGACTGTGTATTCCTATGGTAGGTAATGCGAAGCAACTAATTCTTGAAGAGGCTCATAGCTCGCGGTACTCCATCCACCCAGGTGCTACGAAGATGTACCAAGACTTGCGTGGATTATATTGGTGGAAAGGTATGAAGGCTGATATTTTGAAACATGTGACAAGTTGCTTAAATTGTCAGCAGGTCAAATACGAACATCAAAAACCCGGCGGAGTAATGCAAAACTTGATTATCCCAGAGTGGAAGTGGGAAAGGATTATGATGGATTTCGTAGTTGGTTTGCCGAATACTTTCAAGAAACATGACTCAATCTGGGTGATTGTGGATAGACTCACCAAATCCGCTCGTTTTATACCAGTTCGAGTTACTCATACAGCAGAGCAGTTAGCAAATATTTACCTTCGTGAGATATCACGACTTCATGGTGTGCCTATTTCTATAATATCTGATCGAGGTGCACAATTTACTGCTGAGTTTTGGAAGTCTTTTCAGAAGTCGTTGGGTTCACAGGTCGAGTTAAGTACAGCCTTTCATCCACAAACTGATGGACAGTCTGAGCGAGTTATTCAGATTTTAGATGACATGCTTAGAGCTTGTGCGATTGATTTTGGTGGTCAGTGGGACGATCAGTTGCCTTTGGCAGAGTTTGCTTATAATAACAGCTACGAATCGAGTATACAGATGGCGCCGTTTGAGGCTCTATATGGTCGTAGGTGTCGTTCACCAGTTGGATGGTTTGAACCGGGCGAAGCACAACTATTAGGTCCAGATCTGGTTAAACAAGCCTTGGAAAAAGTTACATTGATACGAGAACGGCTTCGGACAGCACAAAGCAGACAAAAGTCCTATGCAGATAAGAAAGTACGTGATACGGAGTTCATGAAGGGGGAAAAAGGCTTTTTAAAAGTATCCCCTATGAAAGGAGTTATGAGATTCGGTCGGAAAGGCAAGTTAAGTCCTAGGTACGTTGGTCCTTATGAGATTTTGGATCGAATTGGGTTGGTGGCATATAGACTTGCTTTACCTCCGAGACTGTCTGCTGTTCATCCTGTATTTCACATGTCTATGCTAAGACGATATGTCGGTGATGATAGCCATAAGATTCAACCAGAGGATGTGGAGCTCCATGAAAATTTAACTTATGAGGAGGGTCCGATATCTATTCTTGATAGGCAAGTGCGACAATCGAGGTCGAAGAAGGAAGCTTCAGTCAAAGTGTTGTGGCGTAATCATCCAATCGAGGAGACTACTTGGGAGTCTGAGACGGATATGCGAGATAAATATCCTCATTTGTTTGACGCGACAGGTATGATCTAGATCCGTTTGAGGACGAACGTCATTTTAAGTGGTGGAGAATGTAATAACCCATATTTTTTTAGGCTTAGTTGGTAATTTAAATAAAAGAAGGAGAATATATATATATATATATATATATATATATATATATATATATATATATATAGAAGAATTAAGTGGTACAAAATAAAAGAAAAGGAGGATTAAAGGGTCCTTTAGGAAAAAAAATGTCACGACCCAACCCCGTAGGCCGTGACTAGTGCCCGATCTGGGCACCCAAACCCATTTATCAAACGTATTCAAATGTATAGCAGAAGCCGACCAGGCTATATTCCAAATACAGATAATTTCCAAAAACATTTCGGCAGAGTTTCCTTTGTTTTTCGGACTAACCAGAATAACCCTGTACACAGCAAACACCAACAGAGGCCACACAGGGCTAATCAAAGCAATGCACAAACATATGCGGACCGGCCGCCTCGGCGTATGGGATCGCCCAAACAACATATACACATAAGCATACAGACTGACCATAACCCACAGACATGTCTACAGACCTCTAAACTGACCGACAGAATCATATGACGGGACAGGGCCCCACCGTACCCAAATAGTCAGATATGCAGAAATATATACATGGCAGAAGATATATATATACCAAAAGTGGACTCCGAATCAAGGGAGTACTCCGAATTAGCAGAAGTGGAGCCTACAGTGGTGGATCACCGGCGTCAGTACCTGCGGGCATGAAACGCAGCCCCCGAAGAAAGAGGGTCAGTACGAAAGATGTACTGAGTATGTAAAGCATGGAGTACAAAAATATAGGCCACAACTGAAAGCAAACAGAATACAAAGGAGAGAAATGCCGAACAGTATATCAAATGTTTATCAAAAACATATATACATAATGCAAACAAAATCATGCAAAGCCCAGGAACGTGGTCACCACTCCGACGCTGGTGCCACACACAGCATAACACTAGAAGGTTCAAATCTCCGTACATCCCCGAACACACACATATGAGCGTATCACATCACCGCCATATCACAGCATAACTCCAAACGGAGGCCTCGGGGAACCGTAACACAGCATACGGCCGAATCATCATAGAGCGTACGAATCATAACCGGCCCGGGAACCGGTGACCGAAGTCATAGTAAGGCACGAGCAGAGTCGTGAGCAAACAATGCACTTTGTATATTAAAATAGCCTTTCAAAACTTGATTACTTTATAAGTCAGTTCATTAACCAAAATAGTCAAATAATTAGTTAGTACGAAAGTTTATTTCACAAAATGTTTCCAAAGTGGTACGTATGGCTCAAAACATAGTTTGTTACATCATAGTGTTCCGAACATTATTTCATAGAGGACAATTTCAAAATCGAAGATTCTTTGTCGAAGCTTATCCAAAAAGAGAGCCTAGTAGGACAAATAAGGCATCTCGGGGTCAGCGGGCCCACCCCGGGTCAAGTTGAGGTGGCGAACATAATTTATGAACATTTCGGATGTATAAGATCATACATAAAGATTTCAAAGTAATCCGATTGCATTTGCATAAGTTTTGGACGTTTGATTGCTTTCTAGCCAAAATAGGAACATTAGGCTTCAATTGAATTGAATGAATAGTAGCCATTTTCTAGATCGGATTTCGAGGAGCAGAATTGCTCCCAGGGTTCCGATATCAACCTAACTTACTAAGACATGCCAAAAGAAGAAGTGGGAAGCTTTACATACCATAGAAACGTCTTATGCTCACCCCAAAATCAAATCCCGTTTCGTCCAGAATCTGCAAATGGTCAAAGTTACCTATTAGAGATTCTTAAGCTTAAAAATTCCATTAACTTCATTTCTGCCTACCGAAATTTCGGCAGCACTTCCCCTATATATCTAACACCCCCGAGACTTAGCTCGGCTCAAAATACATCAACAACAACAACCCAAACATCACAAACAACACAAACCACAACTAAAGCACTTTAACTTCAATATTCTTCCTTAGCATATAAGTTGACAACTTTCATTCAAACTTCACAATACCAAACTAATGTTCACCTTATTGTACTCATTCACCCATTCAAGGTTATTCAAGCACATCCCAATTGGGTTCCAAACACTATACATAATTTCAAGAAGTCCTTACTTTCCATATTTCACCCGAAACATCAAAATTTCCGACGAACATTCCAACTTACATTGTTTCATTCCAAATTCATTAACAACAACCATAAGTCATATTTAAAGCCTTAATATCATAATTATACAATGATATACACAAATATACCAAAATCATATACTTTCCCACAATAATCCGCAACCATTTTCAATGCCAATTCAATTCGTTTAACATTTATTTACATCAAAAATGCCACAACGACACAACTAACAAACTAAACAAAGTCAAATTCACCTCCCCTCCACCACATTACGGCTCACGGCCAAACACACCCTTCTCACACACACACGCCATGCACAAACACAACACCATTCCAGAATCTTCATGAAACATCAATCACTATAACATATAAACCCATTTCATAACATAAAAACATAGATTTCTCACCTTTTTCTTGAAATTCCGATTTGCCGCAAACGTCGCTCTTTCGCCAAACTACTTGTACCACGTCAGAGAGCGTCTTGCGTATTCTACGAATACAAGAAGAACAAGATTTTTAAGACTAAGATCAAGGCTAGAAAATTTTCTTTTCTCTTCTATGGGGTTTCGGCCGAGAGTCTTTTTTTGGAGCTCAATGGTTTTAATTTTTGTTTCTTGAACATTCTAATGGCTAAGGATGCTATATACTTGATTAAGGGTCATGTGGTAATCACATGACCACTTAAAATGGGGCTTGGGCCAAGCCTTGGCCGGCCACCCCTTACACTTGGGCTCAAATTTTTGTTTAATTTTTCTTGGCCCAATCCATTGAAGTCTCGTTTTGTAATTCCCGAAACTAATTTTCGAAATTCCAAATTTACCCTCGGCCTTCCCCAATGACTTAGCACCAATAGTTTCATAACCAACATAGTCATATTCTCTAGAATCAAAATATTTCCTCATAACACACAAGTCTTATTCATTTTTCTCGATTTCTAAATATGCGAAAACACGGGACATAACATTCTCCCCCCCTTAAAAACATTCGTCCCCGTATGTTAAATTAATCTTATAAGGTCTTATGATCATGGCGGGAGTGTCCCTTTTTAATAATGGCATACATAATTCATTTTATCAATCAACACAACCAACTGAAAAGTTTAGATTACCTGTGGACGTCGGAAACAAGTAGGGGTATTTCTTTTTCATCTCGTCCTCCGCCTCCCAAGTCATCTCCTCGCAATTGTTATTGCGCCACAGGACTTTGACAGAAGGCACTTCCTTAGTGCGCAATCTCCTTACCTGTCGATCCAGAATAGTTACAGGCTGCTCGTCATAAGACAACTGCTCCGTTACCTGAATGTCATCCACTGGGAATATCCTGGAAGGTTCACCGATACATTTCCACAGCATAGACACATGAAATACCGGGTGTACGGCCTCCAAGTCGGATGGTAAGTCTAGCTCATAGGCAACCTCGCCTATCTTCCGAACGATCTGATACGGCCCAATATACCGCGGGCTCAACTTACCCTTTCTACCGAATCTCATGACACCCTTCATGGGCGACACCTTCAGGAATACCCAGTCGCCAATCTGGAACTCTAACGGTCGACGTCGTCTATCTGCGTAAGCTTTCTGTCGACTCTGAGCAGCCAATAATCGTTCCCGAATAAGCTTTACCTTATCTACTGCATCCTGGATCACATCTGGCCCGATTAACTTAGTCTCGCCCACGTCGAACCAACCAATAGGAGATCTGCATTTTCTGCCATAAAGGGCTTCATACGGTGCCATCTGAATGCTGGAGTGATAACTGTTATTATAGGCAAACTCAATAAGCGGCAAATGATCATCCCAGCTGCCCCTGAAATCAATAACGCAGGCCCGTAACATATCTTCCAGCGTCTGAATAGTGCGCTCGGCCTGCCCGTCGGACTGAGGATGAAAGGCTGTACTGAGGCTTACCTGAGTCCCTAAACCCTCCTGGAATGACCTCCAGAAATTTTCCGTAAACTGGGCACCTCGGTCAGTAATAATAGATACAGGGACTCCGTGAAGTCTGACTATCTCTCTGATGTACAATCTAGCGTAGTCCTCAGCCGAATAAGTAGTCCGGACTGGGAGAAAGTGGGCTGATTTCGTCAATCTGTCAACAATAACCCAAATAGAATCATACCTGCGTGGAGTGCGCGGTATCCCAACAACGAAATTCATATTAATCATCTCCCATTTCCAGGCTGGAATTTCCATCTCCTGTAATAACCCACCGGGCTTCTGGTGTTCAATTTTAACTTGCTGACAATTCGGGCACTGACTAACGAACTCGACAATATCTTTCTTCATACCGTCCCACCAATACAAACACCTGAGATCATGATACATTTTAGTGGAACCAGGATGAACAGAATACCGTGCATTATGCGCCTCGCCCACGATTTGTCGTCGTAAGCCTGCAACATCCGGAACACAGAATCTGCCTTCATATAATAATACCCCTTCAGGTGAAATTTCAAACGGGGTCTTGTCTTTAGTAAGGGCCACATCTCTGTACTGAACCAGAATAGGATCTTCGAACTGACGCTGCTTTACTTCTGCTATAATAGATGATTCAGCAACTGCACGAACAGAAATCCCAGAATCTCCAGAATCTGCCAGACGAACTCCAAGGCTGGCCAGCTGATGAATATCACGAACCAAATCTTTCTTACCAGATGGTATATCAGCCAAGCTGCCCATAGACTTGCGGCTAAGTGCATCCGCTACCACATTGGCTTTCCTCGGATGGTACAGAATATCAACGTCATAATCCTTCAGTAACTCAAGCCATCTTCTCTGCCGCAAATTCAATTCTTTCTGCTTAAAAATATACTGGAGACTCTTATGGTCCGTATAAATATCGACATGGACCCCATATAAATAATGCCGCCAAATCTTCAAAGCATGAATCACCGCGGCCAACTCAAGATCATGAGTGGGATAATTCTTCTCGTGCGGTATGAGCTGCCGGGAAGCATAGGCTATGACTCGACCGTGCTGCATCAACACACAACCTATCCCAATACCAGAGGCGTCACAATAGACCACATACCCATCTGATCCCTCTGGAAGAGTCAAAACTGGTGCTGAAACTAACCTTTCTTTCAACATCTGGAAGCTGCGCTCGCAGGCATCGGTCCACAGAAATTTCGTTGCTTTCTGAGTAAGCTTCGTCAGTGGTGCTGCAATAGAAGAAATGTTATATCCCGCATTTTTTTCCGCATTCGGATAGTTTAAGGTAATTGCGGGAGATTAAGAGCAAGATTATAATTTTGACCTTATTGGTGTACAAGTTGTTTATAAAAATTTTTAAGTAGAATTAATGAGGAAGGTCAAGGGCATAAAGGGAAATTCGCAATATGACTCGTGAAAATATGGAGGAAGACGAAGGGCAAATTTGAGATTTGGAACATAATTTTTCATGAATTAGAGGAAATTTGCTAGAATTTTCAAGAAAAGGGGCCACTTGGCCATGGACCCCACTTTCAACTTGGCTAAATGAAATCAAGCCAAGCTAGGGGCAAAATGTTTAATTACTATTGGAAGGGACTAAGTATATATACATGTGGAAAGATGATTTATTCATCTTATTTCCTCTAGAATCTTCAAGAAAAGAAGAACAAAATAAAGAAGGAGAAAAACCCTCAAGGCCTTTCGGCCAAGATCAAATTTCCAAGGAAAAATTGATAAAAACTCTTCAAAAATTATTTTCTACCAAGTAAAGGGTGCTTAACAAGGTGGAGTTGTTGTTGGAACAAGAAAGATTCAAAATCATACAAGATGCTAAGTTGTAGTTAAGTGAGAAGTTGAAGAAGAAAGGTGAGTTTTGATCTTTCTTTATGTGTTGTACATGGTTTATATGTGTTGTAGTAAGTTAAAATGGATGAAATTCATGAAAGAGAGGAATAAGGTATGTGGCCGTGTATATATGTATATGTGTAGGAATCATATTTCAATTATTTTGTTTAGTGTTTGGTTGGGTTGTTGTTGTTGTAAATACTATATTGATAATGGAAGTTGAATGAATTTTGAGAGGTTGTAGTGTGTATGTTGGTGTTGGCCGTATGGTTATGGTGGAAGATGGAAGAGAATAAGTCAATTTTATTTAATATTTTGCTTGTTGTTATGTTGTGGACTCTATGTTGCTAATGAATGTCTAAGGACCTTAGTGAAGTTGTAGTAGTGGAGACTTGTTTTAGAAGTTATATGAATGGAGTGTAATGTTCTTGCATGCATGGAAGGTAATGTGGTTAGTATGATGTTGTTGGAATATAGATTATGAGGTTGCTATTGTTTTCATTGAAGTCGGAAGGTTTTGAAGAAAGTAGTAAATTGAGATCATGTATATTGAATGGAATATGTGAATTGCTAGTGTGATTGTTGAATTATGTTAATAGTTTGGCCGAGTTTGAATTCCCGGATTGTGTTTGATGAGAATTTGACTAAATTGAATGTCGAGGATGGTATATTTACAGAGGAAATGCTGCCGAAATTTCGGTAGCAAAATGTTTCCTTAAGGTTTTGACTCTAAGTATACTAATGGAAGTTTTGGTAAAAATGACCAATTCGCAGATTTTGACGAAATTGTGACGTGAATTTGGAATAGCTAAAGGAGCGGAAAGAGGTATGTAAGGCTTCACCCTTCTTTCTATGGCATGTCTTAACTAAAAGAAGTCGGGTACGAGTCTCGGGGACAACCCTAATCCCCGGAATCCGCACCTAAAGTTTTCAACTTTTCGTTCAATTGAATTGAAGTAAAAGGTGTGCAAAATGATGAAAAGACCTTCTAGACCCCTATAACTAGGCTAAGTGGGACCCGATTACCCTAAGACTCATACAAGTAACGCTATGACACGTAATATGGGTAAATTGTATACGCTACCTCGTCCGGCCCGAGGTGGGCCCGTTACTCTCGGATCTTCCTATAATCTTGGTTAACGTACTTGAAGTGAATCCAAAGGGAGCCTTTGATCCCGATTTCGTCACCAAGTGATAAGTACTATGACTACTCTAGCGGGAGTGTTTCTATGATGATAATGATAATGATAATGTAGGACAAGAGAATGTAGTTATGATAAGTACGACCGGAACGACTCTACGACTAAGCCAAGTACTTCATATAAACATGAAAGCGATAAACTAATTTTTGAATCATATTTATATTTTCTAGTTATAACTTTATTTTCTAAAATACCTAAGATTTCATTTTCGGTTACTGTAACACTATTTTCCGTTGATAGTTTTGCCTTAAAATACTTGTTCCTTCAAGGTGAGACAAAGCTATCACTAGCATTCCGTAATGTAATCGGAGGTCACCGACCTTATGTCACTCCGATGGATACATGATTTTCCTTGGCTCTCTTGTGCGCTTATATGACATATGTATATATATATAACGGGTATACGTGTATGGGTATGTATATGTATATGACAAAGTAACTGTATATAAGACATGTATATACATAAAGGATGAGTAAATGTACGTGTATGTGGGGAAAAAGGGAAGGGCCACTGTTATATCATCACCTGATTCAGCTGGATTCCATCCTGGACGCGGGATGCCCGGACGCGGGATATGGGATGAGCCGTACGCGGCGTCTGTATATATATATAATGTGTGATACATATGTGATGTAATATGTTGGGTCATCGTTGGGGAGGGGGTTGGGAGAGCCGATTGTATTCGGCATCTGTAAATGTAAATGAAAGATACCGTTATTGAAATGTATTGTTTTCTGCACACGAGAATAAGAAATATAAAAATGTTGAATCCTGTGCCCATGAAAAGAAACGTTTCAAAGATGAAAAGACAAGCCTACATGACAGCCGGCCTAAAGAGGGGCCTTCCTATGTACAGGTCACGTTCTTGCCTCGTTATACGCCTTATGGCTCCGTGATATTATTATTGATTGTACTCTATGTTACTGCTTGCATTGTTTTCCATGCCTTACATACTCGGTACATTATTTGTACTGACGTCCCTTCTTGTGGACGCTGCGTTCATGCCGCACAGGTTAGCAGGTATGCGGACCGGGTCTCTAGGGCTCTATCTGCAGCATTGGGCAGCGCTCCAGTCGTTCCGGAGCCTCATATCATTGGTACTATTTTGTGTATGTATTTTCGGCGCGACAATACTCGGCCCTTTCTATGTATAACGGTACTATGTCTAGAGGCTCGTAGACAAATATACACAGTCATCTATGTACAGTTTAATGTATTGTATTCCGAATGGTTCGCGTTCTGGTGTAACGCGATATTAGAAAGTTTACTGCAAATGTTAATGTTTAGAAAAAAAAAATATGGCACTGTTTATACAGGATAGCTAAGGGGTGCTCGGTACAAGTATCGGGTACTCGTCACGGCCCCTAGTCGGGTCGTGACAAGAAAAGTCCTCCACGAACCTGCGATAATATCCGGCTAATCCCAGAAAACTGCACACCTCTGTCGGTGTAGTAGGCCTGGGCCAATTCTGTACAGCCTCAATCTTCTGCGTATCGACCCGAATACCTTCTGCGCCGACAATATGGCCCAAGAATGCCACAGAAGTTAACCAGAATTCACATTTGGAGAATTTAGCATATAATTTCTGTTGACGGAGAATACCAAGTACCGTCCTCAAATGATCTGAATGCTCCTCGGCTGATCGCGAGTAAATCAGAATATCGTCAATGAACACAATAACAAACATATCCAAGAAAGGCCGAAATACCCGATTCATCAGGTCCATAAATACCGCTGGAGCATTAGTCAACCCGAAAGACATAACTCTGAATTCATAGTGCCCGTACCGGGTCCTGAAAGCAGTCTTCGGGATATCTGATTCTCGCACTCACACCTGATGATAACCCGAACGCAGATCTACCTTCGAAAAATATTTAGCACCCTGCAACTGATCAAACAAATCATCAATCCGGGGGAGGGGATATTTATTCTTAATAGTCACCTTATTTAATTGTCGGTAATCGATACACATGCGCAGTGACCCATCTTTCTTTCTCACAAATAATACCGGCACTCCCCAGGGTGATGTGCTGGGTCTAATAAAGCCCTTATCCAACAAATCTTTCAGCTGCTCCTTCAACTCCTTCAATTCAGCCGGTGCCATCCTGTACGGAGGAATAGATATAGGCTGCGTGTATGGCAACGGCTCTATAGTAAAATGAATCTCTCGCTCAGGCGGAAGGCCAGGAAGCTCGTCAGGAAATACATCTGGGAATTCATTAACGACCGGAACAGACTGAAGGGTAGGTGTCTCAGCTGCAGTATCGTGCACACGAACCAAATGATAGATATAACCCTTCTGGATCATCTTCTTAGCCTTGAGGTATGAAATAAACTTACCCCTCGGTGATGCTGTAGATCCGAACCACTCTATAATTGGTTCCCCTGGAAACTGAAAACGGACTACCTTTTTCTGGCAGTCGACATTAGCATAACAGGAAGACAACCAGTCCATACCCATAATGACATAAAACTCAAGCATGTCTAACTCTATCAAATCAGCTTTAGTGCAACGATCATAAATAGTCACAGAACAATCCCTATAGATCTGCCTCGCTATAACAAAATCCCCAACCGGCGTAGCTACCTCAAATGGCTTTATAGGCTCAGACACTATCCCAATTTTACTAGCAATGAGCGGGGAAATATATGATAAAGTAGAACCAGGGTCAATCAATGCATATACAGATCTGGAGGAAACCAGTAATGTACCTGTGACGACGTTTGGCGAAGCCTACTGATCCTGGCGGTTGGACAAAACATATATGCGGTTCGAGGGACCGCTAGAACCTGAAACGCCACCGTGGCCTCGACCGCGTCCCGCCGGTGTCGGCGCACTTCGCCCTGCAGGGCGTGCAACAGATGGAGCAGATGATGAACCGGCGGCTGACCCTGTCGGCTGAGCCACACTACCAGAACCGCTAGCCAACGGGCAATCTCGCATAAAATGGCCCTGACCACCGCACGAAAAACAAGCTCCAGTGGCTCGATAGCACTCCCCAGGATGAGACTTCCCGCAATGAGAACAACGGGGTTTGGGTGGTCTGGCCTGGCTGGGGCCTCTAGACACCTGTGAACCTGCCGCCCTGGAGCTCTGACCAGCCCCGGACGGTCCTGCACTATCAAACCTCCTGCCGCCAGACTGAGTACTCCGGCCGGACGGAGGAAGCTGTCTGCCTGTATGCTGCTGCTGAGGCTGTCCGCCTCGAAAATCTCCAGAATATCCCGCGGACCTAGCCCTCTTGGGCGGCCTCCTGTCCCGATCTCTGCTAGAATAATCAGTCCTGTGACGGTCCTCCATACCCATCGCATAAGCCTGAAGTCGGGCAATATCCATATATGTCTGCAATGACACTGCCATACAGCCGTCGATCAAATAGCGATCCAACCCCATAACATATCTGTGCATCCGATCGGACATATCTGCTACTACGGCAGGTGCATACCGGGCCAGGGAATCAAACTCCAGATTATACTCACGAACGCTCCGACCCCTCTGCTGCAGATGTAAAAATCGATCAGCCCGCGCCCGTCGCAACTCTGGGGGCAGAAAATGTCGGGTGAAAGCAGTCGCAAACTCGTCCCAAGTAGCTGGGGAAGCACCCTCGCCCCTAGATAACTCCCAGGTCTCATACCAGTCAGCAGCAACATCCCGAAGTCTATGCGAGGCCAACTCGACTGACTCGGTCTCTGAAGCCCTGACCAAGTCTAGTGAGCGCCGCATCCCCCGAATAAAATCATGGGGGTCCTCATCGGGCTTAGACCCGAAAAACTCTGGAGGGCCACACAATAAGAACTCTCGAACCCGCAGGCTGTCACGCTTGTCATCATCATCATCGTCCCTCCGCCCGCGTCTGCGAGCCTGCCCTGCTACCAATGTGGTCAGCAACTGTACAGCCTCCCTCAGGGTCCTGTCCTCCGCCCCTGGCTGAGGAGCTGGAGTCTCGGGAGCGGGTACTCGGGCCTCTGGAGCTGCTGAAGGACCTGCTCCAGGTTGTACCAATGGTGGTGTAGCGGACCCCTCAGAATAAGGCACAACCTCAGGCAAATCATAGACACGAGCCCGGGTAGCTCGCTGTGCCTGACTAGTCTCTCCCATCCTTGCCTTGCCCTTCTGGGCCGCCGTTGCCTTCTTCGGAGGCATCACTGCAAACACAAGAACGGGTTAGATCAGAATCATCCTAATAGCACAGCTCTATCGCACGATCTAAGATTCTAAAGAAAGTAACATTCTAAATGCCCTGTAGCCTCCTGTTTATAGATGTGGTGCACAACACATCGATAAACAAGACTCTACGAGACAGGGCCTGTAGACACTCCGAGGACAAACTACTCTGATATTACTTTTGTCACGACCCAACCCCGTAGGCCGTGACTAGTGCCCGATCTGGGCACCCAAACCCATTTATCAAACGTATTCAAATGTATAGCAGAAGCCGACCAGGCTATATTCCAAATACAGATAATTTCCAAAAAAATTTCGGCAGAGTTTCCTTTGTTTTTCGGACTAACCAGAATAACCCTGTACACAGCAAACACCAACAGAGGCCACACAGGGCTAATCAAAGCAATGCACAAACATATGCCGACCGGCCGCCTCGGCGTATGGGATCGCCCAAACAACATATAGACATAAGCATACAGACTGACCATAACCCACAGACATGTCCACAGACCTCTAAAGATGTACTGAGTATGTAAAGCATGGAGTACAAAACTATAGGCCACAACTGAAAGCAAACAGAATACAAAGGAGAGAAATGCCGAACAGTATATCAAATGTTTATCAAAAACATATGTACATAATGCAAACAAAATCATGCAAAGCTCAGGAACGTGGTCACCACTCCGACGCTGGTGCCACACACAGCATAACACCAGAAGGTTCAAATCTCCGTACATCCCCGAACACACACATATGAGCGTATCACATCACCTCCATATCACAATATAACTCCAAACGGAACCGGCCCTATGGCGAGGCCTCGGGGAACCGTAACACAGCATACGGCCGAATCATCATAGAGCGCACGAATCGTAACCGGCCCGGGGACCGGTGAACGAAGTCATAGTAAGGCACGAGCAGAGTCGTGAGCAAACAATGCACTTTGTATATTAAAATAGTCTTTCAAAACTTGATTACTTCATAAGTCAGTTCATTAACCAAAATAGTCAAATAATTAGTTAGTACGAGAGTTTATTTCACAAAATGTTTCCAAAGTGGTACGTATGGCTCAAAACATAGTTTGTTACATCATAGTGTTCCGAACATTATTTCATAGAGGACAATTTCAAAATCGAAGATTCTTTGTCGAAGCTTATCCAAAAAGAGAGCCTAGTAGGACAAATAAGGCATCTCGGGGTCAGCGGGCTCACCCCGGGTCAAGTTGAGGTGGCGAACATAATTTATGAACATTTCGGGTCTATAAGATCATACATAAAGATTTCAAAGTAATCCGATTGCATTTGCATAAGTTTCGGACGTTTGATTGCTTTCTAGCCAAAATAGGAACATTAGGCTTCAATTGATTTGAATGAATAGTAACCATTTTCTAGATCGGATTTCGAGGAGCAGAATTGCTCCCGGGGTTCCGATATCAACCTAACATACTAAGACATGCCAAAAGAAGAAGTGGGAAGCTTTACATACCTTAGAAACGTCTTATGCTCACCCTAAAATCAAATCCCGTTTCGTCCAGAATCTGCAAATGGTAAAAGTTATCTATTAGAGATTCTTAAGCTTAAAAATTCCATTAACTTCATTTCTGCCTACCGAAATTTCGGCAGCACTTCCCCTATATATCTAACACCCCCGAGACTTAGCTCGGCTCAAAATACATCAACAACAACAACCCAAACATCACAAACAACACAAACCACAACTAAAGCACTTTAACTTCAATATTCTTCCTTACCATATAAGTTGACAACTTTCATTCAAACTTCACAATACCAAACTAATGTTCACCTTATTGTACTCATTCACCCATTCAAGGTTATTCAAGCACATCCCAATTGGGTTCCAAACACTATACATAATTTCAAGAAGTCCTTACTTTCCATATTTCACCCGAAACATCAAAAATTCCGACGAACATTCCAACTTACATTGTTTCATTCCAAATTCATTAACAACAACCATAAGTCACATTTAAAGCCTTAATATCATAATTATACAATGATATACACAAATATACCAAAATCATATACTTTCCCACAATAATCCGCAACTATTTTCAATGCCAATTCAATTCGTTTAACATTCATTTACATCATAAATGCTACAACGACACAACTAACAAACTAAACAAAGTCAAATTCACCTCCCCTCCACCACATTATGGCTCACGGCCAAACACACCCTTCTCACACACACACGCCATGCACAAACACAACACCATTCCATAATCTTCATGCAACATCAATCACTATAACATATAAACCCATTTCATAACATAAAAACATAGATTTCTCACCTTTTTCTTGAAATTCCGATTTGCCGCAAACGTCGCTCTTTCGCCAAACTACTTGTACCACGTCGGAGAGCGTCTTGCGTATTCTACGAATACAAGAAGAACAAGATTTCTAAGACTAAGATCAAGGCTAGAAAAGTTTCTTTTCTCTTCTATGGGGTTTCGGCCGAGAGCCTTTTTTTGGAGCTCAATGGTTTTAATTTTTGTTTCTTGAACATTCTAATGGCTAAGGATGCTATATACTTGATTAAGGGTCATGTGGTAATCACATGACCACTTAAAATGGGGCTTGGTCCAAGCCTTGGCCGGCCACCCCTTACACTTGGGCTCAAATTTTTGTTAAATTTTTCTTGGCCCAATCCATTGAAGTCTCGTTTTGTAATTCCCGAAACTAATTTCCGAAATTCAAAATTTACCCTCGGCCTTCCCCAATGACTTAGCACCAATAGTTTCATAACCAACATAGTCATATTCTCTAGAATCAAAATATTTCCTTATAACACACAAGTCTTATTCATTTTTCTCGATTTCCAAATATGCGAAAACACGGGACATAACAAAAAAAAGGGAAAAAGAGATGTAGGCCAAGCCCACAAAAAGAAGAAAAAGAAAATAAAGAGAAAAAGGAATAAGAGTCTGATAGCATCAGACGTGAAAGAGAAAAAAACCCAGAAACGATAGAAGCAGAAACAAGGAAAAAAAAACGCAGTAGAAGGAAGGGAAGAAAAAGAGGGGAGAAAAATAAGGATTTTCAACCCAAATCATCAAGGTAATGCCCCTGATCTTTTATTTAAGTTTATTACATAATTATGGGTGAATCTTTATGGTGAAAACATAGGGATATTTTGAGGAATTAAGAAAATTTAGCTCTAGGGTTTTTCAACTAAAATCATTGATTTGAAAGGGCAAACAGCATCAGATTTTAGACTTCTATATATCGTTGGAATCCTCTCGTTAAGGCCTTTCCGAAAACATAAGTCTTGTCGGGTTTTGAACACATTGACCGGAGGGCGTTTTCGTCCTTTAAAATTTGACTTTAACCGTTTAAGCCTCTAAAAATATAGAAGTGGTTTACCCTAAGGGTTTTGACCATTCTAAATCCGTTTTTGTGTAGTTTGAGGAAATCCGGAGACTCGAGAACGCAGTTTTGATTTTTTGGGAAGTGTGCTTGAATTGTGAATTTGAGGTAAGTGAGACTTTAAGCTTTGGGTACTTGCTTTTCAAAACCCGTTTTAAAATTATGTTTTGTCTGCCTGGTCCATGTGTTGGGGCGAGCGTGTGCTTGGCAGAATCGGTGGTCCTTAAGGCCAACCGCATATACTTTATTTTCAAATAATCCAAAACTCTCTTTATAAATTATTTTGTGATGTGATGTAGTTGTGAGCCATGATATTGGGGCATTGTGTCTGCTTCCCTTAGCATTGTGTATGCTTCTTGACTATATTGGGGCATTGTGTATGCTTCCCTTATCATTGTGTATGCTTCTTGATAATATTGGGGCATTGTGTATGCTTCCCTTAGCATTGTGTATGCTTTCTGATAATATTGGGGCATTGTGTATGCTTCCCTTAGCATTGTGTATGCTTCCAGACATATTTGGCACATTGTGTATGTTGCCGTAGATTCATAGTGTTGACTAATTCTTTAACTGCCACTTATGACGGTTCGTAGTGTAAATTGTGTTGAGATATATAATATATTTGATAAACAGTGGTTTGGACCTTGGTTGCTATTATATAATGATATATTCATGTGCATAATATTTTTGTGCTTGTTGTGTGTTTGTATTTTCTAACACTTGTTCCAGGGGTATTTGAAGTGGCGGGTCGAGGATCTTACTGGGTTATATTTATGTATAACTCACTCCTTACCTGCATGTCCATGCAGATACTGTCGTTGAGAACGAGGCTAGTAATTGAAGACTTCGTGAGTGGATTCTGTTGCTGAGGTGAGCCACCGCATTGTTCGTGGAGGCAGCCATTTCAGCTTTATCTAGTTTATTTCTAGTTATTTCTTTTATTTTGGGTTTACATGCCCGACACTCAAACTCATGTAACTCTGTTAGATGCTCCATGGTCTTAGCGTGGGATGTGGGCTAGAGATTCTTTTTACCTTAGCGTTGATTGGTTTTCATAAATCGATTATGGATTTGGTTAGCGACTATTTCGCATTTTATCATTAATAACATTGTTGGACCTGCACTTATTTTCTTTTAGTGCTTTTGTAAATAGTTAAGAGTATGATATATGGTTCGCCTGGCGGGTGGTGTTTGCTGGGTGCCAATCATGTCTAGCGGGTGTTTTGGGACGTGACAATAAGTGACCGTACTTCACCATCAGAGAAACAACATTTCTGTTGGGTGTTATACGGACTGTATAAGTCGGTCGTATAACCCCATTTCCTTGAAATTATTTTCATTGTTCGTTTGACCTCCAATCCTTATGGAACCTTATTAACACTTGTTTAACAACTCATTAACAACCTAAGGGACGTTATAACTCTTCTCCAAGGCATCATTAAGTCACAATTAACTTGTTACTCGTAAATCTCTTCCGATACATAACGTATACCTTGCCTTTCTTGGACAACTTTCTTCTCTTACCTCGAATGTCTTTGAAATCTCAATTAGGAACATCAAATGATATTTCTTACTTATTGAAACATCTTATACTTTGTGCCCTCTGTTAGTCTATTCACTGTGCATCAACGGAAAATTTTTCGATGTGTAACAACATCACATCCTATAAGTTAACTCTACGGCACGATCTAGGATGAGAAAGAAAGGTCAATCATTCCTAAATGCCCTACAGCCTCTTGTTTGTAAGTGTGGCGCGCTTTACACCCATAAACAAGACTCTACTGGACATGGCTCCTAGACACTCCCTAGGACGAACTGCTCTGATACCACTTTTGTCACGACCCAACGAGAGGGCCAGGACGGGCACCCAGGCCTAACAAACCGCGCACCTCTAAACATACATCACATAAACATTTCTGGGTGGACCATAAAGATAGCTCCTGGATATCATGATCTGTAAGGACATATATCACAATAAAACGGCACATCTCTATATAATCTTAAACAGTTATGTCCATCATCACCAGCAGATAAGGCTACTAAAATGTTATACAATGACATGGACCAGTAGGGCTATGAAATGTCTAACTATACACACATATCTACGAGCCTCTACATGGAATACAAGTGACCATAAGGACCAATACCAATAGACTGCAGCTCTGAAGTAAGTGGAGTGCTCCTGAGAATCCGCTGATAAACCACCTACGGGTCAAATCTGTGTACCTGTCTACCTGCGGGCATGAACGCAACGTCCACAAGAAAGGACATCAGTATGAACAATATACTGAGTATGTAAGGCATAAATAACAACATAAGGTAGATACGAAAGGTAACATGGAATAAGAGAGATAACCTGTACATTTTAAAAAATCATATGTAAGTAAGCACACACAGATACATATATATATATATACACACACATATATAAGTGTTAGTGTTGCGGAACGTGCAATCTGATCCATAAATGTTAGTGCTGTGGAACGTACAACTCAATCCATAAATATACTGTTGTGCAACGTGCAGCCTGATCCATATATGTTAGTGCCGAGGAACGTACGACCCGATCCATAAATATTATATGTTAGTGTCGAGGAACGTACGGCCCGATCCATAAATACCATATGTTAGTGCCGAGGAACGTATGTATCGATGCATATATATATATATATATATATATATATATATATATCATATGTTAGTGCCGAGGAACGTACGGCCCGATCCATACATATCATATGTTAGTGCCGAGGAACGTACGACCCGATCCATATATGTTAGTGCCGAGGAACGTACGGCCCGATCCATATATATATCATATGTACATATACATGACGTAAATAACATACATGAAAGCGCATATGAAGGCTACAACTTTATCGGAGTGACGTAAGGTCGGTAACCTCCGATTATATTATGGAATAATCATCATCGCTCTATCTCACCTTGAAGGAACAATTGTTATAAGGTGAGATCAACAACTATGAATAAAATCGAGAAAAAATATGAAATAACTCAACATTCTCATAATAACAATGAAATCATAAACTTGGAACCTTTCAACATAAAATCATCATTATCATTTTAATCATCATAAAAACATTCTCATCTTTAACATCATGAGAAGCTTTAAGAATCATGAACTTCTAGCTTTTGAAAACAAGGAGGTCATGGAAACATTTATGGAATCATAACATATGAATCATGCCTTTTGAAAGAAAGGGGCTAGCCTTAACATACTTTTTCGGTCATCTTAACTTTAATTATTTAACGCTTATCCTCCCAAGCTCGTAAATCTACATTCAAGAGAATTCATATTATCGTTAGGCTTATCGTCATATGCTTGTCTTTAGCCCTCAAATTAATTCCTTTTAAAATCTGCTGAAATTCGGGCAGTATCTCCCCTGTTTATATCCCTAGCCCGAAATAACAATACCAACAAAACAACAACAATAGTAATAATAATATCAACCAAATCATCATCAATACCAAAATATTCCATAAAACATCCTACACGATGTTTTTCAACATACAAAAACAATATACACTTCCTTTCTTCAAATCAAGGAACATAATCCCATCAACACACCAACAACATTAGATACCATCTCTATACATGTAAATCAGCCCAGCCACATGGCCACAACATGCTCAAAATAGTCCATAAACACAACAACTACAACACAACACTTTATGACCTTTCCTCCATAGCTATTTTCACTTTTAAGATTCGCTAAACCTTCAAATCAACTCAACATAAGAGATAGGATGAAGAACATACCTTATACTTGAAGAAATTCAGCCACACCAACTTTCTTCAAGACTAAACTTACCACAACATCAAGTAGAAGCAAGAACAATCACCTTTCATGGACTAGTTTGGTGTAATCTTGTTAAATTCTTTATTTAATGGGCTATAAATGTCTGGGTATGTGTTGAGATGTTTCTAGGACTATTGAGAATGTAAAATGCTGAAAAAATGGATTTAATGGGGGTATTTATACCCCTCATAAGTCAGTTCCACCGACCTTCTCAAGTGGGACCCGCGGAAGCCATTTGGCAGCTTCGAGTCTTTGTCTTAAATGGCCATAACTCCCTACTCCGATGTCATTTTGAAGAGCGGTGTATTGCGTTGGAAACTAGACTCGAAAAAATTCATTTTAGGCTTTTGAAACACCTTAAAACTCCTAATATACCTGGTGATATACCCCTCCAAAGTTGACCAAAAATTCCAAAAATTCTACCAACGTTTTTCAAAACATTCGACAAAATTATTTTCTTTGATTTGCTTGGTCCCGGAATCTTCTGAAACACTCCATACATGATATTTATCATTAATCATACTTGATAATGGTCTTGTCCTTTGGTTTCAAGGTTGTCCTTCCCGGTTACGACTTACGAGATCGTAATTCATGCTTTACCTCATTGTTACGAACTTTCCATGGCTTTTACCTTCTAAAACTTCATGGGGCGTCTCCGATACTCCATTAATACGGTGAAGTACATGGCATGATCATGCTCAGAAAATGTGAGGTGTAACACCTTCTTACCATATAAGATCAACATTCATTGTATAAATAACTCTCTGCACAATGTCCATTCTTATGTCGTGTCACGACCCATTTCAGCCTAGGTCATGCGGGCACCTACCATTCCCACCTAGATAGGCGAACCCTTAACTCAACGTTCACAATAAATAAATATAATAAAATAGTGGAAGAAGTAAATGACGTAAGTCTCACAATGTAATAAAATATAGATAAGTGCGGAAGTAAATGAATCCACACTGGTATCTGGTATGGTCATACAACAGCATCTAAATCCGAATAGCTCTGGTCTGAATAATAATACATAAAATGTCTCAACTTCTGTCTTAAAAGAAAAGTAAGACATAAAAAATATAAGAGTCTCCGAGGTCAGCGGACTCCATGCTCACCCTGGAAAACTCAAGTAGAAGCTGAGGAGTCGATCAGCCACGAGTCAGAGAAGTAGATCCGGCCTGACACTCTGCATTCATAAAAGAATGCACCAAGTGCAGTACAAACAACAGTACTGGTAGGCATCATAGGCCGACTAAGCATAGTTAACACAATTCCGAAAATAACGCAGATAAACAAGTAAACCAATCAAGCATGAGACAATATAATCGTAACCGAGTATCCATCAACACCTATGTAAGTATCTAACCCTAATATAAAAAGTCTGAGTATATCTAATCCTTTAACAATCAACACTATAGAATCAACAACACAATCATCACAATACAGTCATCACAACATCTCACTCAAGTCATAATGCAATGCAATAATGGTATGAATGTGATGCCATGCCATGCTATGTAAAAGAGATGTACACATGTACTCCGGACCGAAATATCGACGTCTCGGCAGCACAACCCCGTGTGACTCGCGAAGTCTGAGTGCCACTCGTCTCGGATCTTTGCCAAACAGACAGACGGGACCATGGCTAATTGGTCACAGTGGGAGTCTCATCGGCACCACTCTAGGGACCCGCGACGCCCATGCACTATAATCGAATCCGGGATAACATCGAAATCAGCCATGCACAACGATGCCCGAATATAACCATCAGACATCGGCCTCTTCACAATCACTGAAAAGAGTTATCAAATATCAGTTTCATAAATCAACGATTCCGGAATTGAACTTTGGATATCGGCCTCCTCACAATCACTCAAGTAAAAGAGTTTAGCAAGTATCAGTTTGATATAAACAACGATTCCGGAATGGATCTTCGCACATCGGCCTTTTTCACAATCACTCAAGTAAAAGAGTTTATCAAATATCAGTTTCGCTCAATCAACGATACCGGATCATTACCGGATACCGGCCATGCATGATAATATGAGAGAATGTGTGAAATGCATATGTCAATCATCAACAAGCAAGCTTAATACCACATGTACCTCAACGGGGTACGCCAACAATGTATAACATCACAATACCAACAGTGGGTATGCCAACATATATCAATAACTCAGTACCAACAACGGGTACGCCAATAATGTATCATAGTACAAATACCAACAACGGGTATGTCAATCCTATCCAAATCAGTACAACAAGTGACATTCACTATCTACTAACTACACATGGCATCAATCCAACACAATTAAACAGCTGAACGCATATAACGTGGTGGCTAGTCCCAACACATATGAAGACCCAACCTAAGGCAATATCCATCCCAACTTCACACCCGAAGGTTCACATGCTGTCTCCGACAACATAATCTAAATATCTGATTCACTATACTAAGTCTCACCAAAGGTAAACCATAACCTACCTGGACTGCCGAACTGTAACACCAACAAGTCACTCTATCGCCTTGCCCTTCCTCTGAAGCTCATAACCAAAGTAGTCTTAGCATAATCGAATTCTAAATAACAAATCATGAATAATGATACTAATATTTCTATGATATCAATTAGGTCCATTTTAACCCTAGAAATTGGGGAAACGGGCCCACAAGGGCAAAATGGGAAATTCACGGGTAAAATACCAAATTGAATCCTAGGTAAACATAACCCCATCATTAATTGTTGATTTAGCTAAAGAATTATCCCCTAATCTGATTTCTAGTAAAAGTCCCCAAATTGGGTATGAACCCTAATTCTCCAAATCCGAAATTGAAAGTTAAAAGTGAAAGATATGTGATTGCTAAGCTTAGGTTCATCAAGTTTTATCATCAACATCATCAATTTATCATATAGGACCCTAAGGGAAAATCTCCCAAAACCCTTCTTCAAATTCCAACTCTAAGGGATTGTAAAAGGGAAGGGGGAATTCTAAGATGATCGTGATTATGGAAGAGTAAATGATTAGGCAAAGTTTACCTCCAAGAGTTTCTTCAAATTAATTTTCTCCAAGAACAGTTTCTCTAGGCCCCAATATCGAGATATGAAATCATGAGGGTCTAAGTCTTATTTAAGACACATTAAATGAAATAACACTGCCCGTGACCGCCACGACGGAAGGAGAGCCGCTACGGCGGCTAGGCTACCGCCGCAGCGGTATGGTCTATATTGCCCATCACCGCCCCAACGGTCATCACACCGTCACAACGGTGCTGCTAGGGCGGAATAGCGACACCAGACACCAGATTTCTCAAATTTCTCTAAGTCTTCAATCTGATTTTCGGGTTATTCCCGAGGCCACGTGCTCAGAATCCGACCACCTAAACCCATACAAAAATACGCTACGAACGCACTCGTGGTCTCAAAATTTCCAACGGAGTTCTCGTTGACTGAGTCAACCACCGGTGCCTACTTCCCATTTCCCATCCAAAGTCTTGAAATGCACCAAAATGCATTGGGAACCGAACCAATCATAAATACAAGTTCGAAAAAATCATCCGGAACTCTCGGAGTTGACGAAACTCCGAAAAAGGTCCTTTTGTCTAAAAGTCAATCTCGGGTCAAAAGTAAGTCAATCAATGCTCGGAAGTGGCGAAAGTGCCAAAAGGTCCATGACGACCAAATGGGTCGTTACATAAAAAAAACAATTAAACCGTTGTTCGTCCTCGAGCAAGTAAAGCAGGAAAGTGGGGAAATACCTGAATCAGTGAACAACTGGGGATATCAGCTACGCATATCAGACTCAGTCTCCCAAGTAGCCTCGTCCACAGGACGGTGCTTCCATTGCACTTTCATAGAAGCAATCTCCTTGGATCTCAACTTTCGAACCTGCCTATCCAAGATCGCGATAGGCTCCTCTTTATAAGTTAAATTATCATCAAGCAATATTGAATCCCAACGGATAATGTATGTACTATCAGCATGGTATCTCTTTAGGGTCGAAACATGGAAAATCGAGTGAACTCCCGCCAAACCTGGTGGCAATGCTAACTTATAAGCTATATCGCCTATACAATCCACGATCTCAAACGGGCCATTGTATCTAGGGCTTAACTTTCCCATCTTACAAAACATCATAACACCCTTCATAAAGGAAACCTTCAACAGAACCGGATCACCAATAGAAAACTTCAAATCCCGAACCTTCCGGTCCGCATACATGATCTGTCAGCTCTGAGCTGCCATGAGTCTTGCCTGAATGACTCTCACCCTATCAAGGGACTCTCTCAATAGATCCATGCTCCCAGGTCGAACCTTAAACCCATTGAACCAACCAATCGGAGATCTACACCTCCTACCATATAAAGGCTCAAAAGGCGCCATACCAATACTTGAATCATAACTGTTGTTGTACGCAAACTCCACCAAGGGAAAGTGTTGATCCCATTGACCACCAAAATCAATAACACATGCTCTCAACATGTCCTCAAGCACCTGAATGGTCCATTCGGACTGGCCATAGGTCTGGGGATGGAAAGTTGTACTAAAGTCCAATCGGGTACCCTACTCATCATGGAACGCTCTCCAGAATCGAGAAGTGAAGATAGTACCCCAATCAGATACAACAAAAATAGGGATCCCATTTAATCTCACAATATCCCGAATATACATCTTGCCTAACTTCTCCACTGTATAAGAAACCTGAACCGGAACAAAGTGAGAGGACTTAGTCAATCGATCTACTATCACCCAAATAGAATCAAACTTGCCAAGGGTCTTCGGAAGACGCGTGACAGAATCTATGGTAATCCTCTCCCATTTCCACTCGGGAATGGGCATCCTCTGAAACACCCCAATGGGTCGCTGGCGCTCATACTTTACCTGTTGACAATTTCCAGACTTAGCCACAAAATCAACTATATCCCTCTTCATACGACACCACCAATAGGGCTATCTCAAGTCACGGTACATCTTAGTCACTCCCGGATGAATGGAATAGCGAGAGCTGTGGGCCTCAGATAAGATCAACTGAATCAGGTCACCAACACGAGAACGCATACGCGTCCTCTAATCCTCAGAATGCCCTCAGAATCAAGCACGGCCTCCTTGGCCTCACCTCTTGACACCTTATCTTGGATCTTGCTCAACTGAGAATCCTCAAATTGATGAGCCTTGATCCAATCCAATAATGATGATCTCGCCTTTATACAAGCCAAAATCTTGCCCGGGGTCGAGATGTCGAGACCGATGAAACTTTTGGCGAAAGTCTGAACCTCCATGGCCAACGGAGGCTCAAAAGCAACCAATCAAGCTAAACTGCGCATACTCACTGCCTTGCCACTCAAGGCATCAGCCACCACATTGGCTTTTCCAAGGTGATACAGAATAGAGATGTCATAATCCTTCAAGGGCTCCATCTATCGACGCTGCCTGGAATTAAGATCCCTCTGAGTAAACACATGTTGAAGGCTATGGTGATCGGTGAAAACCTCACAATGGACACCGTACAAGTAATGCCTCCAAAGCTTCAAAGCGAAGACTACGGCCAACAACTCCAAATCATGGGTAAGGTAATTCTTCTCATGAACTTTCAATTGATGGGAAGTATAAGCTATCACTCTACCCTCCATCAACACTCTACCCAAACCCATACGGGAAGCATCACAATAGACCGCAAAGTCCTTGCCTTCCACAGGTAAGGCTAGGATCGGGGCTGTGGTCAAAAGAAGCTTGAGCTTTTGAAAACTCTCCTCATAATCATCCGTCCACTGGAAGGTAACATCCTTTTAAGTCAATCTGGTCAAGGACGAAGCAATGGCAGCAAAACCCTTCACAAAACGACAGTAATAACTGGCAAAAGCTACAAAACTACTAATCTCGATAACAGTAGTGGGCCTCGCCCAACCCCTCACAGCATCAATCTTCTGTGGATCAACCATAATCCCCTCCTTGGACACTACATGACCTAAGAATGCTACAGACTCTAACTATAACTCACACTTAGAAAATTTAGCAAACAAACTATATTTCTTGAACAACCCAAGGACGGTACGAAGATGGCTCTCATGCTCTACTCTACTCTTGGAATACACTAAGATGTCATTAATAAACACAATCACAAAAGAATTAAGGAACGGCCTGAAGATGCCATTAATCAAAGTCATAAATGCAGCTAGGGCATTGCTAAGCCCGAAAGACATCACTAGAAACTCATAGTAGCCACATCTCGTCTGAAATGCTGTCTTCAGAATATCATCCTCCCTAATCTTCAACTGATGATAGCCGGAACACAAATAAATCTTAGAAAACACCAAAGCACCTTGAAGCTGGTCAAATATATCATCAATATGAGGCATAGGGAAATTGTTCCGGATAGTGACCTTATTCAACTGGCGGTAATCAATGCACATCTCATGGTCCCATATTTCTTCTTCACAAATAACACTGGAGCACCCTAAGAGGAGACGCTCGATCTAATGAACCCCTTGCTCAATAAATCCTTCAATTATTCCTTACGTTCTCTCAACTCGGCTGGTGTCATCCGATATTGTGGGATGGAAATAGGATGATTACCTGAGTCCACGTCGATACAGAAATTAATGTCACGATCGGGTGGCATACCTGGCAAATCTGACGAAAATAGCTTCGCGAACTCGCTCACAATAGGAATAGACTCAAGGGGTGGAGATGTAACAGTCGTATCACGAATATGCACCAAATACGCTAAACACCCCTTACTTACTAGTTTTTTTGCCCGAAAGAAGGATCTAATCTTTTTCAGAGCGGGACTAGGAGTACCTCTCCACTCAAGCCTAGGGATGCCTGGCATGGCTAAAGTGACTATCTTGGCATGACAGTCCAAGATCGCAGGATAAGGAGAAAGCCAGGTCATACCTAATATAATATCAAAGTCCACTATATCCGGAATCATCAAATCTACGTAGGTGTCATAACCCATAAATGTAACTAAACAAGACTGGTAAACTCGATCAACAACTACAGAATCTCCGACTGGAGTAGACACATAAACAGGCATATCTGTGCTATCACAGGGTAAATCCCAACCAACGGCATGAAATGCAGATACATACGAATAAGTGGATCCAGGATGCAATAACACAGATGCTGCTCTATGACGGACAGAAATAGTACCTGAGATCACAGGAGCTCTCTGTCTAGGTGGCTCACTAGAGGAAGCCGGTAATGTTGAATGCACGGGATGACTTGCAACATATAAATCATTTCACGCACAAGTCATCTTATCCGAAATAGCCTATAATTATCCCATAATTCCTTCCCAACAAAATCCGTAACTATGCCGTCTTAGCTTTCATACTCATATTCGGGTTTCTACTAATTTTTTACCCTTTAGTGATCTACTTTGAAGACATCGCAACATTAGGAACAACTTACTTGCGTCCTTAACTGTGATTTCCATTTATAACCGCCTCTACAAATACTTAAAATGGTCAACACTAGAATAATATCTCATTTATTTCCATGTTTTACTCCATCTTCTTTTACTTAAATAACACAATTCGCAGAAAGATAACTTTAGGCACAACCATGAATACCTTAAACTTTCCTTTGGCAACAACTTGTTTTAAAACTCAGGGTTTGGTCATTTTGCAATTTCCCTCAATCAACTCGTAATACTGTAGATGTATACTTCTCTGCTATTCCGGTGTACCATTGATGTGGCGAAGTGTGGTCCTTTTAGGGATCTCTTAGAAGTCCGGCGGAATCGTCGGAGGAACTTAGAATAGGTTTAGAGTTGTCCTTTACTGATATATGGAGAATTGAGGTACTCAATAATTTTATCATCTCGTGTCTCGATTGAAATGATCACTTATCACATATCATTGCACTTCCTTCAAAATCTCAATCGTCTTAAAGTACCCACTAGAATTCATACTTAACACCGAAGTACTTAAAAATTTCAATCGTCTTAAAGTACCCACTAAAATTCTTACTTAACACCGAAGTACTCATAAGGGGTGCATTTCCTTCATACTCTACTTATCGAAGTCGTCATAACGGGTAGATGTTTTGTATTCACCTTTTTCTTCAAATCTCTTTTCTTCTGTTCATAACATGTTTCCTTTCTTTTTGTTACATACATTTCGTATATTCGGTACCCGCTTTTCGTTATCCCTTTTACCTTGTTGTTTCTTCTTATCTTTCTTCTAACTATCATATTATTATGTCTCTTTCTTTCCTTACTTATCCTTCCTTTCGTATCGATAGTAATGACCCCTTGTCATGTAACCATCCTTAATAAATTCTAAATTCCATGATATGTGAGACTGATGGTGAGGAGGATAAGGAGATGGGCAGAAGGAGGCCATGTGCAGATTGGTCAATTCCTCAGGGAAGGCAGTGCACTGGCAGATTATTTAGCTAACATGGTTTTTGATTTTGCAGGTACAATTCAGATAAACAACTATCAAGAACTACCAATTCAGGCAAGGAGGATACTTAATAGTGATAAAAGCAACATGCCACAATTCAGATACTCACCATGTTGACCTAGAGAACCATACTGAACATAAGGTGACCTCGGACACACAAAAGTCACACAACAACAATGGTGTGATGCCAATACTGATATACAGGATGTGTAATTCAGAAATGCTTACTGTAAGTTCTACTACAGCTGTCCTGAGAAGGAAAGTTATAGAATATACACACAGAGGCTTTACATGATCTGCACACAAGGAAAACAAGGCTACATGGTTAATAATAATAGAAGTTACAAAGAATTGCTGAAGCTGCAGTTTGGATGAATGCAACTTGTTTCTGCTTGATTTATCAACTGGTTTTGATGTCATAGCACCTGCTGAGAGCTTGAGGTGTCTGATTATGACAACAAACCAAAGCAGTAGAAGTTCCAGCATTTAGTTCTAGCCTAGCACTCTTTAATTTTGTAACAATACTTATAGTAGACTAGCTTAGGTTTCTGCTTACTTTTCCTTTTTTTCTTCTCTTTCACTTTATTTGTGTAAATACTTTGATTTTGCAATAAAACTACATAGGTCAGATGGCTTATGCTTTGATAAAAAAAAAGTCTATTGCCCTGTGGCGTTGCTAAGGGTCCGTAGGGCTGGTCTGTACAAACAGATATTCTTTTACCCATAATCATGGGCCAAGCTCCGACTTTCCAACCTATGCCCGTACTATATATATATATATATATATATATATCAATGTATCGAGTTCGTCTAATATCTCAGTCTTACAAAAGTACATAAGGATCAGTCAACTTCTTCTTAGTGTATAAACTTCCTTCGGAGCGACTTGTCTCTTTGACTTCCTTATTATATAAGCATTCACCTCTTTCTCTGCTTTCTGGTTAGAAGAAACATATTACTTCCTCTTTGCACCCTTATATCCTATTCTCCTTGTCACGACCCAACTAGAGGGCCATGACGGGTACCCGGAGCTGGCTACCGAGCACCACTCTTCATGCTAGCTATCCTATCCAACCTGAATGAATATAGTTTCTCAAAGTGTTGCTTACTATGAAATGATCACTACATATCTCCCAAAAGCATGCATTTATATACATAGGCCCATAAGGCTAAAAAAATGAGGTACAAATAGGCACTGAAGAGATCACATCACATCTACTACCCACACATAAGTATCTAGAAGCCTCTAACTAGAATACTTAAATTATAAGGACGGGACAGGACCCTGCCATGCTCCAATATGTACGCAAAAGAATATACTAAGAAGTGGCAACTCCGGGGCAGTGGAGTGCTCCTGTACATCTGCTGATAAAGTCTTATGAATCCAGACCGTCTCTCTTCCTACCTGTGGGCATGAACACAGCGTCCATAAAAGAGAAGGACGTCAGTACGAACTATGTACTAAGTATGTAAGGCATGTATATCAAACATAATAAAGAAATGAGAGAACATAAAGTAAAGGGATAACCTGTAACTGATTGCCTCTTAAGGCGGAATCATGCATGCTAGCTTTTATATTAAATAACATCATATCATATATACATATATATAAGCTGCCCGACCATATAGGTATGGTGTGATCATCATTAGCACACGTCCGGGCCTCTCGTGTCTGGGGTAAACATCTCATGCCGCCCACTAGTGGTGTCTGCTCGGCCAACTAGGCATGGTGTAATTATCATTATAGCCGCCCACTTACGCCCAACGCCGTGGTGTCTGCTCGGCCAACTAGGCACAGTTTAAAGTCAGATATACATAACATAAAGCATGCATGAGAGCTCAAGTAAAAGCTATAACTCTATCAGAGTGGCGTAACGTCGGTAACTTCCAATTACATTATGGAATAATCATCATCGCTATGTCTCATCTTGAAGGAACTAATATCATGAGGTGAGGAAACAACATGAAATAACATCAATGAAATCATAAAGATAAGACTATTAAGCTCATAATATCATCGTCTCATAGGCTTTGGAATCTCTAAAATAGCATCATTGTCATCATCATTATCATGGAACATATCTCATTTCTATCTCATGAGAAGCTCTTAAGAATCATCAACTCTCAACTTTTGGGATGTAAGATGATCATGGAATATATGGAAGGTAGTAATATAAGAGTCATGCCTTAACGAAAGAAAAAGACTAGCCTTACATACCTTTACATCTCCTTAACGACTAAGCCTTCTCCTTCCAAGCTCACAACTCTACATTCAAGAGAATTCGTATTACATTAGGTCATTAAAAAACATGCTTAAGGCTAAGCTAAGGCGACTAAGAGCTAACGAAAATTAGGCAGTATTTCCTTTGTTTCAACAACTTCCTCCATATAATAAACAACATCCAAACGTCAATAGCAACACCCATAACATCATAATCAATAAACTTCTTCAAGTTAAACAGTATTCAATCCCACAATTCCCTTTCAAAATCATCCACAACCATAGCTACAACACAACACCGTATCCATTCTCATATAATACTTCCTCAACATTAGTAGTATCATTCACAACGAGATTATACTCGCCTCATACTAAGAATCGTGACTCAAATTAACTTACTACACAAAATACCATTATTTCCATATTTGAGCTCGTATTCTAGTTTCTTCTCTAATCCAAGTCATTCAACAACTCAAATACTAATAATAACATGGAATGGATGTGTAGGAATGAAATTTGGATGAGTATGCTTCACTTGAGAAAAAAACCCCAACTTCAATACCAAAGAAATTCTTGACTTGTACAAACCCTACTGAACCTCCTTGCACTTGATTCTCTTGATTCTTGGTAATTATTCTTTGATTTCCCTTGGATTAGTGTTACTAAGGTGTATAGAATATTCTAGAGCTCTCAAGAAGTGTGGAGAAGTTGGGAAATAAGAAATGAGCACTTGGGTCATCTTTTTATAAAAAAAAAAAAAAAAAACAAAGCTGCCCGATAGGATTTATACGGACATTTATACGGTCCGTATAAGTGACCGTATAATACTTCCAGTGATGATCCTTCACTGTGACTGTTATACGGACCGTATAAATTTATACGGACCACATCAGTGGTCGAATAACTCCATTTTCCCGAGATTGATTTCATCAATTCGTTTGATCTCAAATCCTTATGGAACCTTCTTAACACTTGTTTAACACTTCATTAACCATCTAAGGAGCCCTATAACTCCTTACTAAGACATTACTAAATAATCGCTAACTCGATACTTGCAAAACCCTCTCCAAACACAACTATACTTTACTTCCTTCGACGAACTTGGTTTCACCGATACATATCTTTTAAACTCTTGTCGTATACACTTTAAATATACCAAATACCTTTCTTAAGGTTTTACGAACTTCATGTTCACCTTAGGCTTGCATTAGTCTATTCGCAGCACAACAACTCGAAATGTCCGAGGTGTAACATTCTCCCCCCTTCAGAACATTCGTCCTCGAATGTTAAGTTAGCTGGGATTTTACAAAATTTTGCCAGAGTTTCCTTTGTAACATGGCGCTACGATCCTATCACAGCAACCCAAAATAATATCGCCTCATAGGGCCACAATACAACAGCAAGAAACATGGCCACACACGACCCAAAAGAATTAAAAGAAAGCATTACATACCTGGGGACAATGGCATCTCGTCTTGGACCTCCTTTGGGGAAGGAAATAAATGTGGATATCTAGGCTTCATATCTTCTTCCGCTTCCCAAGTCATTTCTTTTTCTATTGTTATTTCTCCACAAGACCTTAACTGATGCTACGTCTTTAGTTCTGAGCTTTCGCACTTGCCTATCTAATATGGCAATGGGTACTTCTTCATAAGCCAATTTCTCAGTAATTTGAACATCATCTACAGGAATGATTCTGGAAGGATCTCCAACACACTTACTGTTACACCTCGGAAAATTTCCCGTTGGTACGCAAGTAAATGAACTAATGATATGTGCGAGGAGTGCGAGTGTATAATGTTTCATGGGAAATGTATGTAAAGGGGTGTGGATGATTAGAATGAAAAGTCGAGAAATGAGAAAAAAATTTGAAAGTTGGCAAAACTGCCCAGTGGTCGTATATTGCAAAATACGGACCGCAAAGTGCAATACGGTCCGTAAACTGGCAGACGTAAACTGCCATGCAAAGGCTTCAGCTGTCTGCCAGTGGTCGTAAAGTGCAAATACGGACCGTAAACTGGTATACGGTCCGTAAACTGCCAGGTCGTAAACTGGCATGCCAAACTTCAACTTTCTGCCAACTGAGGAAAAGGTATAAAATGACCTGGTGGACGGACCGTAAAGTGATTTACGGCCCGTAAACCATGGTCGTAAATCTCATGCATGCAGGCCAAAGTCTCTGGTCCTGCTTAAGCTTAAAGATGACCACGAAGGACGGTACGTAAAGTGGAATACGGACCGTAAACCTCCATGGACGACCACTGTTCACCCAACACAGATTTTCCAATTCATTAAATATGAGGATCAAGACTTATTTTATTTCATTACAACATTACACCACTTCTCTCTAAAACTTCTCTCTACATTTATTGTATGAGTTTTCAAGGATTATAAGCCATCAATAACATTAAGACAAGTGAATCAAGGATAAGGGAATCATCAAGGATCATCCAAGTCAAGAAATCCAAATGGAGAAAAACTAGGGTTTTGCTCAAAGAAGAGTATTATCAACTAAAGCTTGTTCCTACAACTTCTAAGGTAAGATTCATTATTTTTACAAGATGTTTAAGGTATTGGAGAATTAAAATACATGGATTGTAGAAAATGTGGTCAACTAGGTCATGAATGATGAATAGTGACATTTTGAGAAATAGTTTGAATTGAGTTATGAATGTTGTTGTGTTGTGATATGAATGTGTTATAAATGGCATTAAGATCATGAACTAAACACTTTATACGAATGGACGAAGATGGGTGTTATAATCATGAATGTGGGTGAATTAGAGGCAAATTGAGGAATCTAGATAATGTGGATAATGTGAATGACTAATGGCCATTATTATGATATTAATGAAGGTATAAACGCTAGCATTGGAAGGGAACGTGCAAGTGTAGAATAGTTCGACGGAAAGGTATGTAAGGCTAACCCTTCTTTCATAAGGCATGGTTCTTGGCCAAATTCCTAAATTCCTCTATATGAGTATGTTGTCTTCACATGGTTGACATTCCGAGCTCATAAGCTCACGACCCTTGATATGTACTATGATTATACTACGTTCCTCGTATGGCGATTAAGTCTATACTGTAAATGTAACGATAATGATGAGGATAGTAATGATGATGAGAGTAAAATGAGACTAGAGATGCTTACGAGCTATGATATATGTATATGTGTGCCTATGAAGGGCTATGATAAGACCCCGAGCTTATGATGTCGGGTAAGACTATATGTATATAACTATGTATAAAGTATGTATATGATTACGTAACGCGCGCGCACTTCTGCAGAAGGTACGGATAACCCTGATGCCTTGGTAGGGCCAGGTATGTATGATCTTGAGCCTTGGTTGGCTAAGTATGTATGAAACACCGATCCTATGAGGTCGGGTATGCTATGTAAATGCTATGTATGTATATAAGTGTATGGCTATGTATATAATATGAATATGAATGTGATAAGACTATGTATAAGAATACGAATAAGGACATGTATACGAATATGAGCACAAGTATGGTACGAGTATTATTATGGGATACGAACGACGATGTATGCAAGTAAGCGACATGATGATGATGATATTACTGTCTCCCCTCCTATGCTATCTCCATATGATATCTATTATGCTTCTATATTGATGTTGATCATACTTTACATACTTAGTACATTCTTCGTACTGACGTCCTTTTGTTTGTGGACGCTGCGTCCTGCCCGCAGGTGCACAGGGAGACAGATTTGATCCTTAGCTGCCTATTCAGAGATTACATAGACAGCTCTATTTCCTTCGGAGCCATATCTTTTGGGTACTCATTCTTTTGTGTATATAATTATGGGTATAGCGGGGTCCTGTCCCGCTAATGTGATATGTTATACTCTTAGAGGCTCGTAGACATGTGTGTGTGTGGGTAGATGTGTTTGGCCTTGTCGGCCTATGTTTTGTATATCATTTTGTCGGCCACGTTGACCCATGTATATTGATGTGGCATAAATGCCTATGATGATATAAATGTGCGGTTGTCCATATGGGACTAGTTGACGAATGAATGTAAATGCATGTATAATTATGTGGATCACCTAGATGTAAGTATAAAAGTAAGCTAAGAGGGTGCTCGGGTGGGTTAGCACCGGGTGCTCGTCGCAGGCCCGAGTCGGGTCATGACAAAAGGTGGTATCAGAGCAGTTCAGTCGTAGGATGTGTCTACGAGCCGTGTCTAGTAGATTCTTGGTTATGGGTGTGTTGCGTGCCACACTTATAAAGGAGAAGCTGCAGACATTTTAGGAATATATGACCTTCTTTCTTCATAAGAATCGTGCGATAGAGCTATGACGTAAGAAATTCTTGTTCCTAAATCGTGTGTTGTGTATTTCAGAGATGCCTAAAACGAAAAAGGCTACAGCAGCCCAAAAGGGCAAGACGGTGGCAGAAAAGCGGGCTGAAAGAGCACCACCACCGGTAATAGAGGAAGATGAGTTCTAGAGTGCGGCTCAATCTCAGTCCTCCCAGACAGTGCCTATTACTGAGGAGCACGTGGGAGCCTCAGCCCCAGCTGCAGCTCCTCCACCGAATGCTTCGGGCCAAGACGTGAGAGAGGCCATTAATTTGTTGACTCAGTTGGTTGCGGCCCAGACTCAGAGGCCAAGCACAGGGCAAGGTGACAGAGCTGTTAGTGCAAGGGCCCGTGACTTCATTGCTTTGAAACCCCCGGAATTCATTGGGTCGAAATCGGAGGAGGATCCCTAGGACTTTATTGATGGTATGCTAAGGACGCTCCCGTTGATACATGTTTCAGACACTGAGTCGGTAGAGCTAGCGTCCTATAGATTGAGAGATATCTCGATCCAGTGGTATATAGTATGGATGGCTTCGCGGGGAGCCAATGCACCTCCGCCGGTATGGCAAGAGTTTGTCGATGCTTTTCTCCTTCACTACATGCCTCCAGAAGTTCGGTGAGCTAGGGCCGATAAATTCTTGAATCTGAGGTAAGGTAGCATGAGTGCTACAGAGTATAGTCTCCGCTTCAATTCCTTGGCTAGGTATGCTTCGGCCATGGTAGCGGATATGGGCGATCGGGTGCATCGGTTTATGAAAGGCCTAGGGCCCCACATGATGGATAAATTCTTGACTGCGTCCCTTCAGGATGGCATGGATATTGCACGCATTCAGGCACATGCTCAGGAATTAGAGGAACACCTACAGCAGCGGAGAAATGAACGTGAGCAGGATAGGGGCCATAACAAGAGGGCCAGACCTTCGTGTTCGAGGAGCGAGTCCTGGGGCGGACATAGACAAAAGTTTCCCAGCCATTCTGGCTATTCTATGGCCAGTACACCTCCACAGTTCACGGGGCAGAGGTTTGACAGATCTACTCGTTCCGAGCCGAGTCAGGGTTATTCGGGGTCTTAGTTTAGAGGTGATTCAGGCCAGTCAAGGTCACCCGTACCACGATGTTCTCAGTGTGGAAAGTTGCATTGGGGTCAGTGCCGATCAGGTTCAGACGCTTGTTATTCATGTGGTCGGCCAGGCTATATTATGCGTGGTTGCCCCTCAGTACATGGTAGAGGTAGGACCCAGCCATCAGGGTCGGTAGTCGGATCTTCGGCATCTGTACGCCCTATGGGGCCAGGTTCACATGCGCCAGCTGGCCATGGTAGAGGTAGAGGCAGAGCTCCCAGTACTAGCGGTCCTCAGCACCGTATTTATGCTTTGGTTGGACGCCAAGATCTTGAGTCTTCTCCTGATGTGGTCACATGTATATTATCGGTATTCTCTCATGATGTATATGCTTTGATTGATCCGGGCTCCACATTATCATATGTTACTCCATATATTGCGGGTCGATTTATAATTGAGCCGGAGTCTATCAAACCTTTTGAGGTGTCTACACCCGTGGGTGAATCGGTAATAGCTAGCCGAGTATATAGGAATTGTGTGATTGTGATTTGTGATCGTCGTACCATGATTGATTTGCATAAGCTAGAAATGGTAGATTTTGACGTTATTATGGGCATGGATTGGTTGGCTTCTTGTTATGCCAATGTTGATTTCCGAATGAAGATGGTTCATTTTCAGTTTCCGGGAGAACCAGTCTTAGAATGGAAAGGGAATGCGGCATCACCAAAAGGTAGGTTTATTTCCTATCTAAAGGCAAGGAAAATGATCACGAAAGGGTGCATTTATCACCTAGTATGAGTTAAAGATGTAGAAGATGAGTCGCCGACTCTTCAGTCAGTTCCGGTAGTGAACGAATTTCCGGATGTGTTCCCGGAAGAGCTTCTAGGCCTTCCTCCCGAGCGAGAGATCTATTTTGTGATTGATGTGCTGCCAGACACTAATCCCATATCTATTCCTCCCTATAGGATGGCACCCGCAGAGTTGAAAGAGTTGAAGGAGCAATTAAAAGACTTGCTTGAAAAAGGCTTCATTAGGCCTAGTTCATCCCCGTGGGGAGCACCCGTATTGTTCATCCGGAAGAATGATGGCTCTTTGAGAATGTGCATTGATTATCGACAACTGAATAAAGTGACAATTAAGAACAAGATCCCCTCCCGAGGATTGATGATTTATTTGATCAATTGCAAGGTGCCAAATGGTTTTCAAAGATTGATTTGAGGTCCGGGTATCACCAAGTAAGAGTTAGGGAGAAAGATATCCCTAAGGCAGCTTTCAGAACAAGATATGGCTATTTCGAGTTCCGAGTAATGTCTTTTGTGTTATATCCCGTATTTCGTACGTTCGGATATCCCAAAGTAGTCATGACGAAGTAAAGGGAATGACCATTTTCAAAAATTTATTATAATGTATAAGTTGTTGTGAATATTATTTACGAACATTGGTAGTATGGAAATAGTGAGGAAGACTAAGGGTAAAAAGGAAAATTCGCAAAAAGGGTTCATGGAAAATATTGCGAAGGACTAAGGGCAAAATGGGAATTTCACAAAAAAATATCAAGAATGTTCTTGAAGGGCCCTTGGCCGTGTGGCATGCCCCTATATGTCCACATTTTTATTAATTAATAAGGGATAATGGTAAAATATAACAACATAAGGGGCAAAGCTTGCCAAAGAAGACATTAGTCTTCTTTGTTAAAATTTCAAGAAAACTCTAGAAAAAAAAAAGATGACAAATAAGTCATCTTTGCCACCAAATTAAGAAGAATCTAGAGATGGATAGGTGGCCACATAAGATTGGAGGAGACTATATATATATATATATATATATATATAAAAGGAGAGGACTAATTCATCAATTTGGAGAGTTGAAGAAACAAAGAAAAAAGAAGACACTTTGGAAGAAAAACAAAGGGCCAATTTCGGCCAAGCTTGGAGGAAACAAGAACCTTGGAAAAATTTCTCAAAAATTACTCTCTACTAATTGGAAGGTCCCTAGCAAGGAGAAGAGGTCATTGGAACAAGTAGAACATTTATTGTTGCAAGATCAACATTCTAGCCAAGTGGGAAATTGAAGAAAAAGGGTAAGAATTTAATCTTCTTTTATATGTTATGTATGGTTGTGTATGTTGTGGTGTGTGGGAGTGAATGGAACTCATGAAGATTATGAAAATATGGATGTTGAATAGTTGTCCGTGTATATGTAGTTGTGGCCGTGTGGTCATAGTGTGATTCGGAAGAGAATGGATTAATTCTATGTAGTATGTTAGTTGTTGTTGCAATGTATGGAAAAGGATGGAAATTCATGAAAATAGGGGTGTAGTTGTTGTGGCCGAGAATGTTATTGTGTGGTAAGCTATGATGAATTGATTTCATGTAATATTCTAGTCGATGTCGTTGCGGATTCTATGATATTATATGAAGGTTTAAAGGGTTGGAACGAAATGGAAATTAGTTGTAGATTGGTGGAGAAGTTAATGTAATATTAGTATGCTTCTTTATGTTTGTATGAATATGATGTTAGCAATGCATGGTTTTAATGTGGGTTATGAATCTAGAATAAAAATGTGTGGTTACACTTTTGTTGAAGTTTTCGGGTAGCATTAAATCATTGTGAAGATTGTGAATGTTTTCGGACTATGTAGGAAGAGCGCTTAATGTTAGAATGTATTCTTGAATTGATTATTGACGTTATAGCTTGGTTGTTGGTTGGGTTGCTGTTGAATTGGGCCGAGCCATATTCTCGGGGGTGGCATATTTACAGGGGAAATGCTGCTGAAATTTCGGCAGACAAAGTGTTACTTTAAAGAATCAACTTCTAAAGGCTCTAATCAAGTTTTGGTAAACATGACCAATTTTTAGATTTTGGCGGATTTGGAACGCGAATTTGGAGTCGCATAAGAAGCAGAAAAGGTATGTAAGGCTTCACCCTTCTTTCTATGGCATGTCTTAGACGGAATATGTTGGATATGAGCCTCGGGAATAACTCTACCCTCCGGAATCCGCGCCTAAAGTTTTCTCTTTTTCAATCAGTAGAATTGAACTAAAAAGTGTGCAAAAAGTTGGAAGAATTTCCTAAACCTCTAGAACTCGCATAAATAGGACCCGACTACCCTAAAACCCTCACAAGTAACGCCATGACATGTAACTTACGTAAATTTGGTACGCCGCCTCATTTGACCCGAGGTGGGCCCATGGTCCCCGGATTTTCCTTATTGTTCCGTTTGATTTATTTTGAAGCAGAATCCAAAGAAACCCTTGATCCGTATTCCGTTCACCGAACGACAAGTACTATAACTATGCTAACGAAGATACTCCTCTGATGACAATGATAATGATGATGTTGAGAAAGAGAATATGTCTACGATAAGTACGACAAGAATGATTCCATGACTAAGAGTCTTGAGCTAAGAATCCTATGTGAATATGAAAGTGTTATACTAGTTCTTGAACCTCAATTCTATTCCTTAGCTATGACACTAGTTTCTAAAAGACTTCAAAGCATATTAGTTGGCGGTTATAATGCCCATGATTTTATTCTATGCTCTCTCTTAAGGCTATTTTCCGTTGGTGGTCTCACCTTAAAATACTCGTCCCTTCAAGGTGAGACAAAGTGACCATGATTATTCCATAATGTAATCGGAGGTCACCGACCTTATGCCACTCCGATGGACACATGACTTTCTTTGAGCTCTCATGCATGCCAATTGTATGACACGTGTATATGAATGTGAATTTGTATATGTATATGGGGAAAGGGGAAGGGCAACTGTTGTATCACCACCTGATTCAGCTGGATTTCATCCCGGACGCGGGATATGGGAGAGCCGGATACGGCGTCTGTATATGTGATATATATATATATATATAATATGTTGGGACACTGTTGGGGAGGGGGGTGGGAGAGCCGATGTACTCGACGTCTGTGAATGTAAATAAAGAACACCGTTTTCTGAAATGTTCTGTTTTCCGTATATATAAAGAAGAAGCACTGTTTTTCTGAATAAGAAACTAAGCATGCATGGCATCCGCAGAAGGGCATTCATATGAACAGGTTACATCTGTCCCAGGATAATCTCCATATGTCTATTACGTTATTATTCATACTGTATATTCCTTTATTATGTTACTATTCATGCCTTACATACTCAGTACATTACTCGTACTGACCCCTCTTCTTCGGCGGCTGCGTTCATGCCGCGCAGGTACACCAGATGAGCCACAGCTATCATAAAAGATGTTCCAGCGGAGTTGGCAGGCTCCACTTGTTCTGGAGTGCTGCCGAGTCAGAGTATCTGATCTATGATGTTTGTTTGATGTTAGAGACTTTGCAGACAGAGTCGTATGTATTGGGTTGTCAGTCTGTAAGCGGATCCAGCAGCCGATATATTATTATGTTCATGTCACGAGCCTTATATGATGTCAGATTTTACTTATGAAAAAAAAAACAAAAAAAAAATAATATGTGGGAGAGCTTACTATGTATTTCTTTCTTAATTGATTCAAGAGTTTCTATATGTACCAAGAGTCAGCGGGTTCGCTCGGCTCCAGATATGGGGTCGGGTGCCCATCACACCCTAGTAAAGTCGGGGTGTGACAAAGTGGTATCAGAGCAGGTCGGTCTAAAGGGCTGTCTGCAAAGTCGTGTCCGGTAGAGTCCTGTTTATGAGTGCGAAGCCGGCCACATTTATAAACAGGAGGCTGCGGGGCATCTAGGAAATATTGACCTTCTTTCTGTCTTAGATCGTGCGATAGAGCCAAGTCATAAGGAATAATATTTCCCTATATGAGCTATATGTATGACGAAAGATAACGAGCAAGGCTGCGGAAGCTTATAAAGGTAAGTCCCGACGTAATTGTTCTGTTACCTGAACTGGAAGTATTGGATGGCGGGGATGTGCCATATAGTCGTACGTTCTGTGAGACCTTGATAACATTGGCCGCATACAGGTTTTGAATAATAGGAACAGTAAAGAAGGTTCTGCCAGAACGGGTACGCCCTACAGGAAGAAGTATGGGAAAGCAATACTGTGAATGGGTAATAAGTGAAATGTGGTGGTTCAGAAGGGTTATGGATTTGGGTGTGACAACAAAGGTAAGGTCGCTACCATCGGGAATCTGGAAGCCCAAGACGGGAGGTAGTCATACACACAGGCGGAAGGTGAACATCGGGAACCAAAAGGGTAAAACGGTAATTACAGGAGAAGGGACGTGTTACGAAAATGTTTTGGGAACTGTAAGACTTTGACTTGCTCCAGAGCATGCAATTAAGGTCATGTGAGGAAGCTAACGCGAAAATATCGGCATTAAGGCACCGAATTTCAGTGAAGCTTTTGGGTTAAGCGTGCTCAGGTGGGAGCAATTCCATGATGGGTGACCCCCTGGGAAGTTTATAAGGAATTTTACATATTCTAACATAAAAGACAAATGGAAAACTAGAATATCCTAAGTGAAACTACGGTATATGAGCTGACGGGAGACCATAAGAAGACGCGTGAAACAAGGCAGACTAGCTCGGTAAAGAGACAGAAAATGCATCATGGCCCTGGAATTAGGATAGGCTTGAACAGCGCTTGGATGTATTTTGTGAACCAGTTGATAGTGAATATGTATGTATATACGAATGTGTAGGATATCCCGCATATGATTGTATCGGCGGCGTGCGAGCCCCAGCAACCGAAACTACGGGGAGAAAGGTATTGATCACGCAAAGGTGCCGAAGTACGAGTGACAACAAGAATAAATGGTACAAGTGCGGCGAGTGAACTGTTATTATTTTACTATAGGTTGAGGTCAGAAATTCCAGTATAACGATACTCGGAAAGGAAAGAGAGTGTGAGTAAATGGAAGATAGGAAGCTTAAATGTCGGAAAAGGGGAAAGTTAAGAGAACCTTAGTAAGTGAAATCCCCGCGAGAAATTAATGGTAAAAGTACGAGACCACTGGGATGAAAATTCAAGTAGGCATGTGAGACGAGATAGAGTGAGGTAAAAGGAAACAAGGAGAAATGTGGAGAGGTTGAGAGTTGATTTCAACAAGTAGGTCTAAGAGAATGGTGACCAGGGTAGAGGAATGTGAAGTAAGAGAAGGAATGCTCAGTATGGTGATGGTGTTCAGGTGAAAGATCTGTAAAAGTACAAGTATGTAGCTATAGTAATATGCTTAGAGGTTTAAGAAAGTAACGGGACGCTTAAGAAATACGGTCGCACAACTACAACACGAACACGTAGTTAAGAAAGAATTACGAGCAAGAGAGCTAAGCAAGTGAATGGACGAATAAAGGATAGAAAGGTATGGAAATGTGGACAAATGAAGACCTAGACAGGAAGTAAAAGAAAAGCTTAAGATAAGAAGTTTTCGATATGTTAGGCACAAAGCTGAAAAAGAAGGTGAGGGATAAAGGTAGAAGCGAAGACTTCATCAAGGACTATGAGCATATAAGGAACCCCTTAAAGGGGGGGGGGAGGCCATATTAGGCTTACAAGGAATGAGGATAAATGAAACGAGCACCAACACATGAAGTCAAAGACAAGTATACCTGTATTGAGAGATACAAAAAGAGACTAAAGAATAGTTGTAGTAAGAATCTGAAGGTGTGGCTTTTGTTAAGATATGGTCACGAAATAGTAACAGAAAAGAGATGATTTGAGAAAGACAAGGATAATACGTTGGCCCAACAAAGTAGAAAACCCACGACACGGGAAGAAGATTCATGTAAAAACCGAGAAGTTCGATTATAAAAGAAATGAGGTAAAGGATAAGGAGTGAGCATGAAGGAAAGGACGACTACAAAGGGATCCTCCCGAAATATTATGACACCCCATAAGACCAGTTGAACATTCGAGGACGAATGTTCTAAAGGGGGGGAGGATGTTATATCCCGTATTTCGTACGTTCGGATATCCCAAAGTAGTCGTGACGAAGTAAAGGGAATGACCATTTTCAAAAATTTATTATAATGTATAAGTTGTTGTGAATATTATTTACGAACATTGGTAGTATGGAAATAGTGAGAAGACTAAGGGTAAAAAGGAAAATTCACAAAAAGGGTTCATGGAAAATATTGCGAAGGACTAAGGGCAAAATGGGAATTTCACAAAAAAATATCCGTGTGGCATGCCCCTATATGTCCACATTTTTATTAATTAATAAGGGCTAATGGTAAATTATAACAACATAAGGGGCAAAGCTTGCCAAAGAAGACATTAGTCTTCTTTGTTAAAATTTCAAGAAAACTCTAGAAAAAAAAAAAGAGAAAAGAAAAAAAAAAGATGACAAATAAGTCATCTTTGCCACCAAATTAAGAAGAATCTAGAGATGGATAGGTGGCCACATAAGATTGGAGGAGACTATATATATATATATAAAAGGAGAGGACTAATTCATCAATTTGGAGAGTTGAAGAAATAAAGAAAAAAGAAGACACTTTGGAAGAAAAACAAAGGGCCAATTTCGGCCAAGCTTGGAGGAAACAAGAACCTTCGAATAATTTCTCAAAAATTACTCTCTACTAATTGGAAGGTCCCTAGCAAGGAGAAGAGGTCATTGGAACAAGTAGAACATTTATTGTTGCAAGATCAACATTCTAGCCAAGTGGGAAATTGAAGAAAAAGGGTAAGAACTTAATCTTCTTTTATATGTTATGTATGGTTGTGTATGTTGTGGTGTGTGGGAGTGAATGGAACTCATGAAGATTATGAAAATATGGATGTTGAATAGTTATCCGTGTATATGTAGTTGTGGCCGTGTGGTCATAGTGTGATTCGGAAGAGAATGGATTAATTCTATGTAGTATGTTAGTTGTTGTTGCAATGTATGGAAAAGGATGGAAATTCATGAAAATAGGGGTGTAGTTGTTGTGGCCGAGAATGTTATTGTGTGATAAGCTATGATGAATTGATTTCATGTAATATTCTAGTCGATGTCGTTGCGGATTCTATGATATTATATGAAGGTTTAAAGGGTTGGAACGAAGTGGAAATTGGTTGTAGATTGGTGGAGAAGTTAATGTAATATTAGTATGCTTCTTTATGTTTGTATGAATATGATGTTAGCAATGCATGGTTTTAATGTGGGTTATGAATCTAGAATAAAAATGTGTGGTTACACTTTTGTTGAAGTTTTCGGGTAGCATTAAATCATTGTGAAGATTGTGAATGTTGTCGGACTATGTAGGAAGAGCTTAATGTTAGAATGTATTCTTGAATTGATTATTGACGTTATAGCTTGGTTGTTGGTTGGGTTGCTGTTGAATTGGGCCGAGCCATATTCTCGGGGGTGGCATATTTACAGGGGAAATGCTGCTGAAATTTCGGCAGACAAAGTGTTACTTTAAAGAATCAACTTCTAAAGGCTCTAATCAAGTTTTGGTAAACATGACCAATTTGTAGATTTTGGCGGATTTGGAATGTGAATTTGGAGTCGCATAAGAAGCAGAAAAGGTATGTAAGGCTTCACCCTTCTTTCTATGGCATGTCTTAGACGAAATATGTTGGATATGAGCCTCGGGAATAACTCTACCCTCCGGAATCCGCGCCTAAAGTTTTCTCTTTTTCAATCAGTAGAATTGAACTAAAAAGTGTGCAAAATGTTGGAAGAATTTCCTCAACCTCTAGAACTCGCATAAATAGGACCCGACTACCCTAAAACCCTCACAAGTAACGCCATGACATGTAACATATGTAAATTTGGTACGCCGCCTCAGTTGAACCGAGGTGGGCCCATGGTCCCCGGATTTTCCTCATTGTTCCGTTTGATTTATTTTGAAGCAGAATCCAAAGAAACCCTTGATCCGTATTCCGTTCACCGAATGACAAGTACTGTAACTATGCTAACGAAGATACTCCTATGATGACAATGATAATGATGATGTTGAGAAAGAGAATATGCCTACGATAAGTACGACAAGAATGATTCCATGACTAAGAGTCTTGAGCTAAGAATCCTATGTGAATATGAAAGTGTTATACTAGTTCTTGAACCTCAATTCTATTCCTTAGCTATGACACTAGCTTCTAAAAGACTTCAAAGCATATTAGTTGGCGGTTATACTTCCCATGATTTCATTCTATGCTCTCTCTTAAGGCTATTTTCCGTTGGTGGTCTCACCTTAAAATACTCGTCCCTTCAAGGTGAGACAAAGTGACCATGATTATTCCATAATGTAATCGGAGGTCACCGACCTTATGTCACTCCGATGGACACATGACTTTCTTTGAGCTCTCATGCATGCCAATTGTATGACACGTGTATATGAATGTGAATTTGTATATGTATATGGGGAAAGGGGAAGGGCAACTGTTGTATCACCACCTGATTCAGCTGGATTTCATCCCGGACGCGGGATATGGGAGAGCCGGATACGGCGTCTGTATATGTGATATATATATTTATAATATGTTGGGACACTGTTGGGGAGGGGGGTGGGAGAGCCGATGTACTCGACGTCTGTGAATGTAAATAAAGAACACCGTTTTCTGAAATGTTCTGTTTTCCGTGTATACAAAGAAGAAGCACTGTTTTTCTGAATAAGAAACTAAGCATGCATGGCATCCGCAGAAGGGCATTCATATGAACAGGTTACATCTGTCCCAGGATAATCTCCATATGTCTATTACGTTATTATTCATACTGTATATTCCTTTATTATGTTACTATTCATGCCTTACATACTCAGTACATTACTCGTACTGACCCCTCTTCTGCGGGGGCTGCGTTCATGTCGCGCAGGTACACCAGATGAGCCACAGCTATCATAAAAGATGTTCCAGCGGAGTTGGCAGGCTCCACTTGTTCTGGAGTGCTGCCGAGTCAGAGTATCTGAGCGATGATGTTTGTTTGATATTAGAGACTTTGCAGACAGAGTCGTATGTATTGGGTTGTCAGTCTGTAAGCGGATCCAGCAGCCGATATGTTATTATGTTCATGTCACGAGTCTTATATAATGTCAGATTTTACTTATGAAAAAAAAACAAAAAAAAAATAATATGTGGGAGAGCTTACTATGTATTTCTTTCTTAATTGATTCAAGAGTTTCTATATGTAACAAGAGTCAGCGGGTTCGCTCGGCTCCAGATATGGGGTCGGGTGCCTATCACACCCTAGTAAAGTCGGGGTGTGACAGTTTGGGCTAACTAATGCACCGGCAGTGTTTATGGACTTAATGAACAATGTATTCAGGCCTTTTCTGGATCGATTCGTGATTGTATTCATCGATGATATCCTGGTGTATTCTAGATCAAAGGCAGAACATGTGGATCATTTGCGAATTGTCCTTGGAGTTCTTCGAGCTCGAGAGTTATTCGCGAAGTTTTCCAAATGCGAGTTTTGGTTGAACTCAGTGGCATTTCTGGGACACATTGTTGCAGCTGACGGTATTCGAGTGGATAGCCAAAAGATTGAGGCAGTGAAGACTTGGCCAAGACCCACGACCCCTACGGAGGTTCGTAGCTTTTTGGGCTTAGCCGGTTATTATAGAAGATTTGTTGAGGGTTTCTCTTCTATTTCTGCACCGCTCACCAAGTTGACTCAGAAGTCAGCTAAGTTACAATGGACAGATGCTTACGAGTGTAGTTTCCAAGAGTTGAAGAACCGACTGACTTCAGCCCCAGTCTTGACACTTCCAGAGGGATTGGAAGGATATGTTATTTATTGTGATGCTTCAGGCGTCGGGCTAGGCTGTGTATTGATGCAAAATGGTAAGGTGATAGCGTATGCTTCTAGACAATTACGGAAACATGAGCAGAATTATCCTACCCATGACTTAGAATTGGCCGCTGTGGTCCATGCTTTAAAGATATGGAGACATTACTTATATGGTGTCCACGTGGATAATTATACAGATCATAAGAGTCTCCAGTACATCTTCAAGCAGAAAGAGTTGAATTTGCGGCAACGACGATCGCTAGAGTTGCTAAAAGACTATGATGTGGAAATCCTGTACCACCCCGGAAAGGCAAATGTTGTGGCTGATGCTCTTAACCGTAGGTCGATGGGAATTCTAAGTGATGTACGACCAGGAAAGAAAGAGATGGCCCGTGATCTTCAGCATCTAGCTAGCCTAGGAGTCCGAGTGGTGGACTCAGGTAGCAGCGGAGCTACTATTCAGAATTCAGCAGTTTCATCGTTAGTAGAGGAAGTAGAAGAGCGACAATATGAGGATCCCATGCTAATGCAGTACAGAGATACACTCCCTCAGAAGGAGGGGTCATCATTTGACATTTCGGAAGACGGAGTTCTCCGATGTCGAGGCAGGTTATGTGTTCCCGATGTAGCAGGTCTACGCCATCAGATTTTGAGAGAAGCTCATTGTTCCCGTTACTCCGTTCACCCCGGAGCGACGAAAATGTATCATGATCTTAAGACTATATATTGGTGGAATGGGATGAAGAAATACGTAGCGGAATTCGTCGCTCAGTGTCCTTATTGCCAACAAGTGAAGATAGAACACCAAAAGTCGGGTGGCTTATTGCAAGCTATAGAAATCCCGACTTGGAAGTGGGAAGTGATTAATATGGATTTCATTACAGGGTTACCCCGTTCTCGACGTAAATATGATTCTATATGGGTGATCGTGGATAGACTCACAATGTCAGCGCATTTCTTACCGGTCAGAATGACCTATATGGCAGAAGATTATGCCAAGCTTTATCTTAAAGAGATAGTGAGACTCCATGGCGTTCCGGTATCTATTATCTCCGATAGAGGGACTCAGTTTACAGCCATGTTTTGGGGGTCTTTCCAAGAAGGTTTAGGGACCCAAGTGCGCCTAAGCACGGCGTTTCACCCACAGACCGATGGGCAAGCTGAACGTACTATTCAGACTCTTGAAGATATGTTACGGGCATGTATGATAGATTTTGGAGGAAATTGGAATGACCATTTGCCACTCATTGAGTTTGCTTACAATAACAGTTACCATTCTAGCATTCAAATGGCACTGTATGAAGCTCTATATGGGCGAAAGTGTAGATCCCCAATTGGGTGGTTTGAAACCGGAGAAGCTAAGTTGATAGTGCCAGACTTGGTCCCGCAAGCAATAGAGAAAGTTAAGCTCATACAAGATCGGTTGCTAGCGGCTCAAAGTCGTCAGAAGTCCTATGCGGATAATCGTCGACGAGACTTAGAGTTCGAAGTGAAAGATTGGGTATTCTTGAAAGTGTCGCCGATGAAGGGCGTGATGAGATTTGGCAAAAAGGGGAAGCTCAGTCCCCGGTATATTGGGCCATACGAAATTGTGCGCAAAATAGGCAAAGTGGCATATGAGCTAGATCTACCTCCAGATTTGGAGTCAGTCCATCCAGTATTTCATGTCTCGATGCTTCGGAAGTGTGTTGGAGATCCTACGAGGATCGTCCCAGTGAATGATATTTAAGTGACAACAAAGTTAACTTATGATGAAATACCCATTGCCATATTAGATAGGCAAGTACGGAGGCTTAGAAACAAAGAAGTGGCCTCAATTAAAGTTCTGTGGAGAAATAACAATCGAGAGGAAATGACATGGGAAGCAGAAGAGAATAGGCGATCCAAATACCCACATTTATTTCAGCCCTTGGAAGAAGTCCAAGATGAGACGTCAAAATTATAAGGTATGCATGTTTTCCTCTTATACATTCAGGTCGTGTGTGGCCAAATTGCTAGTGCTGTTGTATTATTGACCTTTGAGGCATTGTTATTGTGGGTTGTTGCGACAGGGTGGTAGTGTCACATTACAGAGGAAACTCTGGCGAAAGTTTTATAGAATTCCCCAAGCCTTTAACATTCGAGGACGAATGTTCCTAAGGGGGGTAGAATGTTACACCTCGGAAAATTTCCCGTTGGTACGTAAGTAAATGAACTAATGATGTGTGCGAGGAGTGCGAGTGTATAATGTTTCATGGGAAATGTATGTAAAGGGGTGTGGATGATTAGAATGAAAAGTCGAGAAATGAGAAAAAAAATTGAAAGTTGGCAAAACTGCCCAGTGGTCGTATATTGCAAAATACGGACCGTAAAGTGCTATACGGTCCGTAAACTGGCAGACGTAAACTGCCATGCAAAGGCTTCAGCTGTCTGCCAGTGGTCGTAAAGTGTAAATACGGACTGTAAACTGGTATACGGTCCATAAACTGCCAGGTCGTAAACTGGCATGCCAAACTTCAACTTTCTGCCAGCTGAGGAAAAGGTATAAAACGACCTGGTGGATGGACCTTAAAGTGATTTAGGACCCGTAAACCATGGTCGTAAATCTCATGCATGCAGGCCAAAGTCTCTGGTCCTGCTTAAGCTAAAAGACGACCACGAAGGACGGTACGTAAAGTGGAATACAGACCGTAAACCTCCATGGACGACCACTGTTCACCCAGCACAGATTTTCCAATTCATTAAATATGAGGATCAAGACTTATTTTATTTCATTACAACATTACACCACTTCTCTCTAAAACTTCTCTCTACATTTATTATATGAGTTTTCAAGTTTTATAAGCCATCAATAACATTAAGACAACTGAATCAACCATAAGGGAATCATCAAGGATCATCCAAGTCAAGAAATCCAAATAGAGAAAAACTAGGGTTTTGCAAAAAGAAGAGTATTATCAACCAAAGCTTGTTCCTGCAACTTCTAAGGTAAGATTCATGATTTTCACAAGATGTTTAAGGTATTGGAGAATTAAAATACATGGATTGTAGAAAATGTGATCAACTATGTCATGAATGATGAATAGTGACATTTTGAGAAATAGTTTGAATTGAGTTATGAATGTTATTGTGTTGTGATATGAATGTGTTATAAATGGTATTAAGATCATGAACTAAACACTTTAGATGAATGGACGAAGATGGGTGTTATAATCATGAATGTGGGTGAATTAGAGGCAAATTGAGGAATCTAGATAATGTGGATAATGTGAATGACTAATGGCCATTATTATGATATTAATGAAGGTATAAACGCTAGCATTGGAAGGGAACGTGCAAGTGTAGAATAGTTCGATGGAAAGGTATGTAAGGCTAACCCTTATTTCATAAGGCATGGTTCTTGGCCAAATTCCTAAATTCCTCTATATGAGTATGTTGTCTTCACATGGTTGACATTCCGAGCTCATAAGCTCACGACCCTTGATATGTACTATGATTATACTACGTTCCTCGTATGACGAGTAAGTCTATAAAGTAAATGTAACGATAATGATGAGGATATTAATGATGATGAGAGTAAAATGAGACTAGAGATGCTTACGAGCTATGATATATGTATATGTGTGCCTATGAAGGGCTATGATAAGACCCCGAGCTTATGATGTCGGGTAAGACTATATGTATATAACTATGTATAAAGTATGTATATGATTACGTAACGCGCGCGCACTTCTGCAGAAGGTACGGATAACCCTGATGCCTTGGTAGGGCCAGGTATGTATGATCTTGAGCCTTGGTTGGATAAGTATGTATGAAACACCGATCCTATGAGGTCGGGTATGCTATGTAAATGCTATGTATGTATATAAGTGTATGGATATGTATATAATATGAATATGAATGTGATAAGACTATGTATAAGAATACGAATAAGGACATGTATACGAATATGAGCACAAGTATGGTACGAGTATTATTATGGGATACGAACGACGATGTATGCAAGTAAGCGACATGATGATGATGATATTACTGTCTCCCCTCCTATGCTATCTCCATATGATATCTATTATGCTTCTATATTGATGTTGATCATGCTTTACATACTCAGTACATTCTTCGTACTGACGTCCTTTTGTTTGTGGACGCTGCGTCATGCCCGCAGGTGCACAGGGAGACAGATTTGATCCTTAGCTGCCTATTCGGAGATTACATAGAGAGATCCATTTCCTTCGGAGCCATATCTTTTGGGTACTCATTCTTTTGTGTATATAATTATGGGTATAGCGGGGTCCTGTCCCGCTAATGTGATATGTTATACTCTTAGAGGCTCGTAGACATGTGTATGTGTGGGTAGATGTGTTTGGCCTTGTCGACCTATGTTTTGTATATCATTTTGTCGGCCACGTTGGCCCATGTATATTGATGTGGCATAAATGCCTATGATGATATAAATGTGCGGTTGTCCATATGGGACTAGTTGACGAATGAATGGAAATGCATGTATAATTATGTGGATCACCTAGATGTAAATATAAGAGTAAGCTAAGAGGGTGCTCGGGTGGGTTAGCACCGGGTGCTCGTCGCGGGCCCGAGTCGGGTCGTGACAAAAAGTGGTATCAGAGCAGTTCAGTCCTAGGATGTGTCTACTAGCCGTGTCTAGTAGATTCTTGGTTATGGGTGTGTTGCGTGCCACACTTATAAATGATAAGCTGCAGACATTTTAGGAATATATGACCTTCTTTCTTCATAAGAATCGTGCGATAGAGCTATGACGTAAGAAATTCTTGTTCCTAAATCGTGTGTTGTGTATTTCAGAGATGCCTAAAAAGAAAAAGGCTACAGTAGCCCAAAAGGGCAAGACGGTGGCAGAAAAGTGGGCTGAAAAAGCACCGCCACCGGTAATAGAGGAAGATGAGTCCCAGAGTGCGTCTCAATCTCAGTCCTCCCAGACAGTGTCTATTACTGAGGAGCACGTGGGAGCCTCATCCCCAGCTCCAGCTCCTCCACCGAATGCTTCGGGCCAAGACGTGTGAGAGGCCATTAATTTGTTGACTCTGTTGGTTGCGGCCCAGACTCAGAGGCCAAGCACAGGGCAAGGTGACAGGGCTGTTAGTGCAAGGGCCCGTTACTTCATTGCTTTGAAACCCCCGGAATTCTTTGGGTTGAAACCGGAGGAGGATCCCCAGGACTTTATTGATGGTATGCTAAGGACGCTCCGGTTGATACATGCTTCAGACACTGAGTCGGTAGAGCTAGCGTCCTATAGATTGAGAGATATCTCGATCCAGTGGTATACAGTATGGATGGCTTCGCGAGGAGCCAATGCTCCTCCGCCGGTATGGCAAGAGTTTGTCGATGCTTTTATCCTTCACTACATGCCTCCAGAAGTTCGGCGAGCTAGGGCCGATAAATTCTTGAATCTGAGGCAAGGTAGCATGAGTGCTACAGAGTATAGTCTCCGCTTCAATTCCTTGGCTAGGTATGCTTCGGCCATGGTAGCGGATATGGGCGATCAGGTGCATCGGTTTATGAAAGGCCTAGTTCCCCACTTGATGGATAAATGCTTGACTGCGTCCCTTCAGGATGGCATGGATATTGCACGCATTCAGGCACATGCTCAGGAATTAGAGGAACACCTACAGCAGCGGAGAAATGAACGTGAGCAGGATAGGGGCCATAACAAGAGGGCCAGACCTTCGGGTTCGAGGAGCGAGTCCAGGGGCGGACACAAATAACAGTTTCCCAGCCATTCTGGCTATTCTATGACCAGTACACCTCCACAGTTCACGTGGCAGAGTTTTGACAGATCTACTCGTTCCGAGCCGAGTCAGGGTTATTCGGGGTCTTAGTTTAGAGGTGATTCAGGCCAGTCAAGGCCACCCGTACCACGATGTTCTCAGTGTGGAAAGTTGCATTGGGGTCAGTTTCGATCAGGTTCAGACGCTTGCTATTCATGTGGTCTGCCAGGCTATATTATGCGTGATTGCCCCTCAGTACATGGTATAGGTAGGACCCAGCCATCAGGGTCGGTAGTCGGATCTTCGGCATCTGTACGCCCTACGGGGACAGGTTCACATGCGCCAGCCAGCCATGGTAGAGGTAGAGGCAGAGTTCCCAGTACTAGCGGTCCTCAGCACCGTATTTATGCTTTGGTTGGACGCCAAGATCTTGACTCTTCTCCTGATGTGGTCACAGGTATATTATCGGTATTCTCTCATGGTGCATATGCTTTGATTGATCCGGGCTCCACATTATCATATGTTACTGTTATGTCCCGTGTTTTCGCATAATTGGAAATCGAGAAAAATAATTAGGACTTGTATGTTATAAGGAAATATTTTGATTCTAGTAAATATGACTATGTGGTTATGAAACCATTGGTGCTAAGACGTCGGGGAAGGCCGAGGGAAAATTTGGAATTTTGAAAATTAGTTTCGGGAATTTGCAAAATGAGATTCCAATGAATTGGGCCAAGAAAAATGTAACAAAAATTGAGGCCCAAGGTTAAGGGGTGGCCGGCTAAAGGCCTTGGCCCATGCCCCACTTAAATGGTCATGTGAAATACATGTGACCATATTAGTCAAGCTTGTATATATTTAAGTATATCCATAGAAAACTCTAGAGAAAAATCAAAACACTCAACTTTGAGCTAATAGCCCCTCTCGGCCGAACCCATTTGGAAAGAAAGAAAAAAAAATTCTAGCTTTTGTTTGTGGCTCAAAAATCTTGTTCTTCCCATATTTGTAGTGTACTCAAGACGCTCTTCAACGGGATACAATTAGTTTGGCGAAAGGAGCACGTTTGCGACAAGTCGGATTTTCAAGAAAAGGTAAGAATTTTGCCCCTTAAAGGTTATGGAATTTGTGTGAACATGATAAGGATTGAGAATAGACGAGAACTTCGTAGTTTTGGATGTGTATGAAACCGTGGGTGTGTGTGAATATGGTGTTGTGGCCGTGAGTATGTGGTTTGGAAGGGAAGACGAATTGAATTCTATTTAGTTGGTTAGTTGTGTCGTTGTGACATTTATAACGTAAATGAATGTTTACCGAATCGAATTGGCATTGGAAAATGGTTGCGGATTATTATGGGAAAGTGTATGATTTTTGTATATTCGTGTATATCCTTGTGTAATTATGGTGTTAAGACTTTAAATGTGACTTATGGTTGTTGTTAATGAATTTGGAATGAAACAATGCGAGTTAGTATGTTCGTCGTAGTTGTTGACATTTCGGATGAAATATGGAAAGTGACGAACTCCTACAACTTATGTATATTGTTTGGAACATAATTGGGATGTGTTTGAATAACCTTGAATGAGTGAATGAATACAATAATGTGGACATTAGTTGGTATTGTAATGTTTGAATGAAAGTTGTCAACTTATAGAAAAAGGAAGAATATTGAAGTTAGAATGATTTAGTGATGGTTTATGTTGTTTGTGATGATTGGGTTGTTGTGTTGATGTATATTGAGCCGAGCTAAGTCTCGGGGGTGTTACATATATAGGGGAAGTGCTGCCGAAATTTCGGTAGACAAAATTGAAGTTAAGAAATTCTTAAGCCTTGAAATCTCTAATTGGTAACCTTGACCATTTGCAGATTCCGGACGAAACAGGACTTAAGTTTTGGACGAGCGTAAATCGTATATAAGGTATGTAAAGCTCCCCACTTCTTCTTTTGGCATGTCTTAGTATGTTAGGTTGATATCGGAACCCCGGGAGCAATTCTGCTCCTCAAAATCCAATCTATAAAATGGCTACTATTCACTCAATTCAACTGAAGCCTAATGACCCTATTTTGGCTAGAAAGCAAGTAAGCGTCCGAAACTTATGTAAATGCAATCGGATTACTTCGAAACCTTTATGTATGATCCCATAGACCCCAAATGTCCGTAAATCATGTTCGCCACCTCGACTTGACCCGAGGTGGGCCCGCTAACCCGAGATGCCTTATTCGTTCTATTAGGCTCTCTTTTTGGATAAGTTTCGATAAAGAATCTTCGATTTTGAAATTGCCCTCTATGAAATAATGTTTTGATTATTATGATATACTAAGCTATGTTGTGAGCCATACGTACCACTTTGGAAACATTTTTGTGAAATAAACTTTCGTACTAACTAATTATCCGACTACTTTGGTTAATGAAATGACTTATGAAGTACTCAAGTTTTGAAAGGCTATTTTGATATACAAATTGCATTGTTTGCTCACGAATCCGCTCGTGCCTTACTATGACTTCGTTCACCGGTTCCCGGGCCGGTTATGATTCGTGCGCACTATGATAAATTCGGCCGTATGCTGTGTTACGGTTCCCGAGACCTCGCCATAGGGCCGGGTTCCGTTAGGAGTTATGCTGTGATATTGCTGGTGATATGTATGATGATATGTGTGTTCGGGGATGTACGGGGATTTGAACCTTCTGGTGTTATGCTGTGTGTGGCACCAGCGTCGGAGTGGTGACCACGTTCCTGAGCTTTGCTTGATTTCATTTGCATTATGTATATATGATTTTGATACATATTTTGATATACCGTTCGACATTTCTCTCTTTTGTATCCTGTTCGCTTTCAGTTTTGGCCTATATTTCTGTACTCCATGCTTTACATACTCAGTACATCTTTCGTACTGACCCCCTTTCCTCGGGGGCTGCGTTTCATGCCCGCAGGTACAGACGTCGGTGATCCACCACTGTAGGCTCCACTTCTGCTATTTTGGAGTACTCCCTTGATTCGGAGTCCACTTTCGGTATATATATCTTTTGCCATGTATATATTTTTTGTATATCTGACTATTTGGGTACGGCGGGGCCCTGTCCCGTCATATGATTCTGTCGGTCTGTTTATAGGTCTGTGGACATGTCTGTGGGTTATGGTCTTTCTGTATGGTTATGTGTATATGTTGTTTGGACGATCCCATACGCCGAGGCGGCCGGTCCGCATATGTTTGTACATTGCTTTGTTAGCCCTGTGTGGCCTTTGTTGGTGTTTGCTGTGTACAGGGTTATTTTGGATAGTCCGAAAAACAAAGGAAACTCTGCCGAAATATTTCTACAAATTATCTGAATTTGGAATATAGCCTTGTCGGCTTCTGCTATATATTTGAATGCATTCGATAGATGGGTCCGGGTGCCCAAGTAGGGTGCCAGTCGCGGCCCACGGGGCTGGGTCGTGACAGTTACTCCATATATTGCGGGTCGATTTATAATTGAGCCGGAGTCTATAAAACCTTTTGAGGTGTCTACACCCGTGGGTGAATCGGTAATAGCTAGCCGAGTATATAGGAATTGTGTGATTGTGATTTGTGATCGTCGTACCATGATTGATTTGCATGAGCTAGAAATGGTAGATTTTGACGTTATTATGGGCATGGATTGGTTGGCTTCTTGTTATGCCAATGTTGATGTCACGACCCACCCCCGTGGGCCGCAACTGGCACCCTACCTGGGTACCCAGACCAAACCACATATTCATTTACCAAATCCGAACTTATTTTAGAATTTCATAAAAGTCATATCAAACATAATTTATATCAAAATATGTCTTAAGCGGTCGCTCAAATCAAAATGTCATATCAAATCCAAACGGAGTGGCGGAATAGACATCGCCGGCCCTAAGTGCAAATATAAGCATAAGGGCCATTTAGGGCCATCATAACAAACTGACCGCTGTAAAACCAGAAAACAAAATCAAACAAACATACATAGGACCCTCGCCCCACATATATGACTACAGGCCTCTACGAACTCGAAACAAAGACATATGGCGAGACAGGGCCCCGCCGTACCCAAATAGTCAAATGTACAAATACATATACATAGCAAAGATGTCTGTACCAAAAGTGGCCTCCGGATCAGAGGGAGTACTCCAAGATAGCAGAAAGTGAAGCCTACCGTGGAGGATCACCAATATTTGTACCTGCGGGCATGAAACGCAGCCCTCGAAGAAAGGGGGTCAGTACGAAATATGTACTGAGTATGTAAAGCACGGAGTACAGAAATATGAGCCAAAACTGAAAGCGAACCGGATATCAAAGGGAAGTACCAATCAGTATGTCAAAATCCGTATCAAATCATATACATATACATAATGCAAAATAAATCATGCAAACGCTCAAGAACGTGGTCGCCACTCCGACGCTGGCGCCACACACAGCATAACACCAGAAGGTTTTGAATCTCCGTACATCCCCGAACATAAACATAAGTGAGCGTATCGCATCACTAGCCATATCACAGCATAACTCCAAACGGAACCCGGCCCTATGGCGAGGCCTCGGGAACCGTAACACAGCATACGGCTGAATTATCATAGGGCGCACGAATCATAACCGGCCCGGGAACCGGCGAACGAAGTCATAGTAAGGCACGAGCGGAGTCGTGAGAAAACAAATGCAAATCATATTTCAAAATAGCCCCTTCAAAACATAATGATTTCCTAAGTCATTTCATAAACCAAAATAGTCGAATCATTAGTTGATACGAAAGTTTGTTTCACAAAATGTTTCCAAAGTGGTACGTATGGCTCAAAATGTGGCTTAACATATCATAATAATCCAAACATATCTCATAGGGGGAAGTTTCAAAGTCGAAGATCTCATATCGAAGTTCATCCAAAAAGAGAGCCCGATAGGACAAATAGGGCGTCTCGGGGTTAGCGGGCCCACCTCGAGTCAAGTTGAGGTGGCGAACATAATTTACGAACATTTAGAGGCTAAAGATCATACATAATGATTTCAAAGTGACCCGATCACATTTCGATAGGTTTCGGACATTTGAGTGCATTCTAGCCAAAATAGAGCTTTTAGGCTTCAATTGAATTGAATGAATAGTAGCCGTTTTGTAGATCGGGTTTCGAGGAGCAGAAATGCTCCGGAGGTTCCAATATTCACCTAACATACTAAGACATGCCAAACGAAGAAATGGGAAGCTTTACATACCTTATAGACGTCTTATGCTCCCCTTAAAATCAAATCCCGTTTCGTCCAGAATTTGCAAATGGTCAAAGTTACCAATTAGAGATTCTTAGGCTTAAAATTTCCATTAACTTGATTTTTGTCTACCGAAATTTCGGCAGCATTTCCCCTATATATCTAACACCCCCGAGACTTAGCTCGGCTCAAAATACACCAACAACAACAACCCAAACATCATCAAACAACATAAACCACAATCAAATCATTCTAGCTTCATAGTTCTACCTTACTACACAAGTTGGCAACTTTCATTCAAACTTCACAATTCCAAACTTATGTCCACATTATTATATTCATTCACCCATTCAAGGCTATTCAAACACGTCCCAATTATACTCCAAACAATATACAAAATTTCCCGAAGTTCATTACTTTCCATATTTCATCCAAAGCATCAAAATTACGACAAACGTTCTAACTTTTATCGTTTCATTCCGAATTCGTTAACATCAATCATAAGTCACATTTAAAGTCTTTAGTATCATAGATATACACAAATATACCAAAGGTATATACTTTCCCGTCATGTTCCGAAATCCTTTTTTCCAACGCAATTCAATTCATTAAACATTCATTTACGTTATAAAGGTCACAACGACGCATTGAACAAACTAAACAAGATGAAATTCACACTTCTTTCTCCTTCTTAGGGCTCACGGCCACTATGTAAAACACACACACACACACGGCTTCATTCACACATCAAAGTTACGGGATTCTCGTCTATTATTAATCCTTAACATATTCATACCAATTCCATAACATTAAAGTAACAAAATTCTTACCTTTTCTTAAAAATCCGACTTGTCGCAAACGTGATTCTTCCTCCAAATAAATTGTATCACGTTGAAGAGCGTCTTGCGCTTGCTATAACTACAACAAGGACACAATTTTTAGGATTTAAACAAGGCTAGAATTTGTTTTCTTTCTCCCCCTTAAAGGGTTCGGCCGAGAGCTTCAAATGGGTGTTCTTCAAATTTTTTTTTGTGTTTTGTTTGGTTTCTTGATAATTCCAAAGAGAATGTGGATATATATTGATTAAGGGTCATGTGATAATCACATGACCACTTAAAATGGTTCTTGGGCCATGCCATGGCCGGCTACCCTATTGGACTTGGGCCTCAATTTTGTGTTCTAATTTCTTGGCCCAATTCATTAAAAGTCCCGTTTTGCAATTTCCGAAACTAATTTCCGAAATTCCAAATTTACCCTCGGCCTTCCCCGATGTCTTAACATTAATGATTTCATAACCAACATAGTCATGTCAACTAGAATCAAAATATTTCCTTATAACATACAAGTCTTACTTATTTCTCGATTTCCCATTATACGAAAACACGGGACATAACAGTTGATTTCCGAATGAAGATGGTTCATTTCCAGTTTTCGGGAGAACCAGTCTTAGAATGGAAAGGGAATGCGGCATCACCAAAAGGTAGGTTTATTTCCTATCTAAAGGCAAGGAAAATGATCACGAAAGGGTGCATTTATCACCTAGTACGAGTTCAAGATGTAGAAGTTGAGTTGCCGACTCTTCAGTCAGTTCCGGTAGTGAACGAATTTCCGGATGTGTTCCCGGAAGAGCTTCCAGGCCTTCCTCCCGAGCGAGAGATCGATTTTGCGATTGATGTGCTGCCAGACACTAATCCCATATCTATTCCTCCCTATAGGATGGCACCCGCAGAGTTGAAAGAGTTGAAGGAGCAATTAAAAGACTTGCTTGAAAAAGGCTTCATTAGGCCTAGTTCGTCCCCGTGGGGAGCACCCTTATTGTTCGTCCGGAAGAAGGATGGCTCTTTGAGAATGTGCATTGATTATCGACAATTGAATAAAGTGATAATTAAGAACAAGTATCCCCTCCCGAGGATTGATGATTAATTTGATCAATTGCAAGTTGCCAAATGGTTTTCAAAGATTGATTTGAGGTCCGGGTATCACCAAGTAAGAGTTAGGGAGAAAGATATCCCAAAGACAGCTTTCAGAACAAGATATGGCCATTTCGAGTTCCGAGTAATGTCGTTTGGGCTAACTAATGCACCGGCAGTGTTTGTGGACTTAATGAACAATGTATTCAGGCCTTTTCTGGATCGATTCGTGATTGTATTCATCGATGATATCCTGGTGTATTCTAGATCCAAGGCAGAACATGTGGATCATTTGCGAATTGTCCTTGGAGTTCTTCGAGCTCGAGAGTTATTCGCGAAGTTTTCCAAATGCGAGTTTTGGTTGAACTCAGTGGCATTTCTGGGCCACATTGTTGCAGCTGACGGTATTCGAGTGGATAGCCAAAAGATTGAGGCAGTGAAGACTTGGCCAAGGCCCACGACCCCTACGGAGGTTCGTAGCTTTTTGGGCTTAGCCGGTTATTACAGAAGATTTGTTGAGGGTTTCTCTTCTATTTCTGCACTGCTCACCAAGTTGACTCAGAAGTTAGCTAAGTTTCAATGGACAGATGCTTATGAGCATAGTTTCCAAGAGTTGAAGGACCGACTGACTTCAGCCCCAATCTTGACACTTCCAGAGGGATTGGAAGGATATGTTATTTATTGTGATGCTTCAGGCGTCGGGCTAGGCTGTGTATTGATGCAAAATGGTAAGGTGATTGCGTATGCTTCTAGACAATTACGGAAACATGAGCAGAATTATCCTACCCATGACTTAGAATTGGTAGCTGTGGTCCATGCTTTAAAGATATGGAGACAATACTTATATGGTGTCCACGTGGATAATTATACAGATCATAAGAGTCTCCAGTACATCTTCAAGCAGAAAGAGTTGAATTTGCGGCAACGACGATGGCTAGAGTTGCTAAAAGACTATGATGTCGAAATCCTGTACCACCCCGGAAAGGCAAATGTTGTGGCTGATGCTCTTAGCCGTAGGTCGATGGGAAGTCTAAGTGATGTACGACCAGGAAAGAAAGAGATGGCCCGTGATCTTCAGCAGCTAGCTAGCCTAGGAGTCCGAGTGGTGGACTCAGGTAGCAGCGGAGCTACTATTCAGAATTCAGCAGTTTCATCGTTAGTAGCGGAAGTAGAAGAGCGACAATATGAGGATCCCATGCTAATGCAGTACAGAGATACACTCCCTCAGAAGGAGGGGTCATCATTTGACATTTCGGAAGACGGAGTTCTCCGATGTCGAGGCAGGTTATGTGTTCCCGATGTGGCAAGTCTACGCCATCAGATTTTGAGAGAAGCTCATTGTTCCCGTTACTCCGTTCACCCCGGAGCGACGAAAATGTATCATGATCTTAAGACTATATATTGGTGGAATGGGATGAAGAAAGACGTAGCGGAATTCGTAGCTCAGTGTCCTAATTGCCAACAAGTGAAGATAGAACACCAAAAGCCGGGTGGCTTATTGCAAGCTATAGAAATCCCGACATGGAAGTGGGAAGTGATTAATATGGATTTCATTACAGGGTTACCCCGTTCTCGACGTAAATATGATTCTATATGGGTGATCGTGGATAGACTCACAAAGTCAGCGCATTTCTTACCGGTCAGAACGACCTATATGGCAGAAGATTATTCCAAGCTTTATCTTAAAGAGATAGTGAGACTCCATGGCGTTCCGGTATCTATTATCTCCGATAGAGGGACTCAGTTTACAGCTAACTTTTGGGGGTCTTTTGTTATGTCCCGTATTTTCATACGTCGGGACGTTTTAAAATAAGCGCGACAAGTTAAAGGCAAGACTATCTTAAGATATGAAGTAGAGATTTTAACTTCCGGTTTCGTGTCGAGTCACAATTTATTCACAATTCACGTGTGGCATTAAACTAGTAATGGAAAATTGGGATTAAACTAACCATAATTGGATTAATAAATGGGATTGGAAAGACCAAAAATCAGTCCATTTAAATGGACATAGCTAGCCGTGCACTATAGTGCCTTGGTCAAAGAATATTGACCCAAGTTAGTGTGATACACATGTCCAAAGCATTGAGGGAGTGTATATACAAAATAATCTGATTCATATCTCACTACATTACACCATTTCAACACTACAAAGTGAGAGAACACTTAGAGAGAGAGAGGGAAACTCTCGGCCAAGAGCTAGCCGAGAGTGAGGTCCAAAAATCTGCCCAGAAATTCCAGTTTTTCTCCATCAAAACTATCCCTCATCTAGTGTGTAAGAAAGTGTATTAGTTGTTGAAGAGAAACAAGAACGTGAAGCACTCAATAGAGTTGGAAATTCGGCCAAGTGAAGCACAAGATTGAAAGGTAAGAATGTTTGTTGTTTCTTGTGTTGCATGATGATTTGAATGTATAGTTCATGCATGTTGTTGTTGGATTGTGGTTGTGGTTGAAGTAGAGAGTGAGCCGTGTGTGAGGTGAGTTTATGACTGATTTCATTGTGCATGTATTGTTAGTGAATTGAATATGTATCAACATATGTAAATGAACAAAGATTGTGGGAGTTTGGTTGTGATGTTGCATGTTGGCTATTGGACTGTTTTTGCTCGAATTTAAAATGAATCATGTGTTGAAGATTCTGATGAAGTCATGCTTAATCTTGTTGAACATGTATTGGAAATGAATTGAATGCATTGTAGTTGGATAAACGAATGAAAATCATGAAGTTGGAGTAGTTGTGATGAAACCGGGTAGGGGGCTGTTTTGGACGAATTCATGGACTGTTTTGGGCTATAATTTGATTGTTGTTGTTGTGGACATTGTAGTGTATTGTATGCATGTTGAATATGTAAATTAAGGTGTTCAAGAAACGAATTATGTTGAGGGGTAGGGGCAGTCCAAAAACCGTGGACAGTTTTAGGGATTAGAAGTGAAATTGTGTGTGTTGAATGTTGGTTTTTGTTGCAAACGTGTAGTGAATGTAAAATGCCATGATTCAAGTTAAAACTGAACTGATTGTGGGCTGTTGTAAGAGTGAAGATGATGCTAAAACAGTTCCAAGATTTCATGAAAGTAAAGTCATGAAAAGTGTTGTGTTGTTGCAAGTTAAAACTGGAAAATTGCTAAGTAAGAATGGAAATGATGTGTGTGTTGGGTTGCCGTGTGTATGAGACTATTTTGGGTGGTGTAGGGACTGTCCAAGTTCCCTAAGTCATGCTTAAACAAGTTTTGATCAATATATGAAAGAACGACTAGCCATGTTAGCTTGTAACGCTAGTTGGGTTAAATGCGAACGAAACGTCGTTTAATTGTTAGAAAGGAGTTGTGAATGTCACAATACGTGTTGAATGCCCTTGTAGACTAATTGTAGTTCTTCACATCTTGATATAGGATAAGTATTGTTGGGCAGCAAGTACAAGTTAGAATACAACTAAACGCAAAAGGTATGTAAAGCCTATTCCTTCTTTCTTTTGGTATGTCCTAGACGTAAGAATGAAACGATATGAATTTTGGGGTAAATTCTATTCTCTAGTTCATGTATGGCTTATGAATCTATATTTCACTAATGTTATTGTCATGTACCTACAGTATGAGTGACTAATGAACGATGCATGAAAGTTCCTATACTTAAAGAATTGCACAACTAAAGACATACTTGACTTCCAAAAGCTATACCATATTAAAGTGACATATGTACATGAAGTCTAAAACGTTTCTTGTAATAGTTTGTTATGAGACTTGAAATGAACTGAAGGTGAACATTATTTTGACACTTAGAGCGGGTTAGTTGCTTATCCCTTGAGTCTAAAAAGATGATTTGCATATATATGGTTGCTTATTATTCTGCTCGTGCTTACCGCTATATCCTTCACTGAGTCCCGTGCCAGGGTACGTTTTCGTGCGCACATTTATTATATTAATCACCGAGCCCCTCACTAGAGGGCCGGGACACGTTATGTATATATATATGATGATGATATGATGATGTGATGATGTGATGATATGATGATATGATGATATGGAGATGATGGTGGCCAGGAGGGCATATTCCTTATTACCGAGTCCCTCAGGAAAGGGCCGGGACACGTCTATGTTTATGTTATGATGCTATGATTTTAAATTACCGAGTCCCTCATAAAAAGGGCCGGGACACGTCATGTATGTTTTATACAGAATGATTATGTAGCTTTGACTACAAAACTCTATAATAGCAATGATATGAGAATGATACACATGAAATATGTTCAAAGGCAAGTTTTATGAAATTATGTTGTTGCAATGCATCCTATGTACCGTGTCTCAATATAAGTCTATACTATGTTTCAAGCTTTACATATTCAGTACATATTCCGTACTGACCCCCTTCCTTCGGGGGGCTGCGTTCATGCCCGCAGGTACAGACGCTCGCTTTGGAGATCCGCCAGCTTAGATCATCCTTCAGCTATTTTGGGCTGCTCCTTTGTTCCGGAGCTAGCTTGTGGTATAACCTCCCTATGTTGTGTCCGTATGTGTTTATATGGGTACGGCGGGGCCCTGTCCCGCCACATAATACGGTCGTTACTCTTAGAAGTCTGTGGACATCGGTGTGGGTCTGTTTACAGTTGTTGATGCATTTTATGTTTTGACTTAAGTTTGGGGCGTACCCAGTCGTAATGGCAGCCTTGTCGGCTTGCATATGTGTGTATGTTTGGTATTTTGTATATCGTGGCAGCCTTGTCGGCTTGCTTAGGAATATATATAAATGTGGTTGTTTGATAAGTGCAACTCCTCGGGAGATGGATGACTAAGGCATACAGAACTTGACAAATCTAAATAACTCACTATCTTCTTACATACAAATGAGATCATGACATGCTAATTATAAATTATTAGAGTTAACAGATAAATATGAGTGTCCAATTCGGGCACAAGTCACGGCCTACGGGGTTGGGTCGTGACATCTTTCCAAGAAGGTTTAGCGACCCAAGTGCGCCTAAGCACGGCGTTTCACCCACAGACCGATGGGCAAGCTGAACGTACTATTCAGACTCTTGAAGATATGTTACGGGCATGTATGATAGATTTTGGAGGAAATTGGGATGACCATTTGCCACTCATTGAGTTTGCTTACAATAACAGTTACCATTATAGCATTCAAATGGCACCGTATGAAGCTCTATATGGGCGAAGGTGTAGATCCCAATTGGGTGGTTTGAAACCAGAGAAGCTAAGTTGATAGGGCCAGACTTGGTCCAGCAAGAAATAGAAAAAGTTAAGCTCATACAAGATCGGTTGCTAGCGGCTCAAAGTCGGCAGAAGTCCTATGCGGATAATGGTCGACGAGACTTAGAGTTCGAAGTGAAAGATTGGGTATTCTTGAAAGTGTCGCCGATGAAAGGCATGATGAGATTTGGCAAAAAGGGGAAGCTCAGTCCCCGGTATATTGGGCCATACGAAATTGTGCTCAAAATAGGCAAAGTGGCCTATGAGCTAGATCTACCTCCATATTTGGAGTCAGTCCATCCAGTATTTCATGTCTCGATGCTTCGGAAGTGTGTTGGAGATCCTACGAGGATCGTCCCAGTGAATGATATTCAAGTGACAGCAAAGTTAACTTATGATGAAATGCCCATTGCCATATTAGATAGGCAAGTACGGAGGCTTAGAAACAAAGAAGTGGCCTCAATTAAAGTTCTGTGGAGAAATAACAATCGAGAGGAAATGACATGGGAAGCAGAAGAGAATATGCGCTCCAAATACCCACATTTATTTCAGCCCTTGGAAGAAGTCCAAGATGAGTCGTCAAAATCATAAGGTATGCATGTTTTCCTTTTATACATTCAGGTCGTGTGTGGCCAAATTTCTAGTGTTGTTGTATTATTGCCCTGTGAGGCATTGTTATTGTGGGTTGTTGCGACAGGGTGGTAGTGCCACATTACAGAGGAAACTCTGGCGAAATTTTTATAGAATTCCCCAAGCCTTTAACATTCGAGGACGAATGTTCCTAAGGGGGGTAGAATGTTACACCTCGGAAAATTTCCCGTTGGTACGCAAGTAAATGAACTAATGATGTGTGCGAGGAGTGCGAGTGTATAATGTTTCATGGGAAATGTATGTAAAAGGGTGTGGATGATTAGAATGAAAAGTCGAGAAATGAGAAAAAAAATTGAAAGTTGGCAAAACTGCCCAGTGGTCGTATAATGCAAAATACGGATCGTAAAGTGCAATACGATCCGTAAACTGGCAGACGTAAACTGCCATGCAAAGGCTTCAGCTGTCTGCCAGTGGTCGTAAAGTGCAAATACGGACCGTAAACTGGTATACGGTCCGTAAACTTCCAGGTCGTAAACTGGCATGCCAAACTTCAACTTTCTGCCAGCTGAGGAAAAGGTATAAAACGACCTGGTGGACGGACCGTAAAGTGATTTACGACCCGTAAACCATGGTCGTAAATCTCATGCATGCAGGCCAAAGTCTCTGGTCCTGCTTAAGCTAAAAGACGACCACGAAGGACGGTACGTAAAGTGGAATACAGACCGTAAACCTCCATGGACGACCACTGTTCACCCAGCACAAATTTTCCAATTCATTAAATATGAGGATCAAGACTTATTTTATTTCATTACAACATTACACCACTTCTCTCTAAAACTTCTCTCTACATTTATTATATGAGTTTTCAAGGATTATAAGCCATCAGTAACATTAAGACAAAGACAAGTGAATCAAGGATAAGGGAATCATCAAGGATCATCCAAGTCAAGAAATCCAAATGGAGAAAAACTAGGGTTTTGCTCAAAGAAGAGTATTATCAACCAAAGCTTGTTCCTACAACTTCTAAGGTAAGATTCATGATTTTTACAAGATGTTTAAGGTATTGGAGAATTAAAATACATGGATTGTAGAAAATGTGGACAACTAGGTTATGAATGATGAATAGTGACATTTTGAGAAATAGTTTGAATTGAGTTATGAATGTTGTTGTGTTGTGATATGAATGTGTTATAAATGGTATTAAGATCATTACTAAACACTTTAGACGAATGGACGAAGATGGGTGTTATAATCATGAATGTGGGTGAATTAGAGGCAAATTGAGGAATCTAGATAATGTGGATAATGTGAATGACTAATGGCCATTATTATGATATTAATGAAGGTATAAACGCTAGCATTGGAAGGGAACGTGCAAGTGTAGAATAGTTCGACAGAAAGGTATGTAAGGCTAACCCTTCTTTCATAAGGCATGGTTCTTGGCCAAATTCCTAAATTCCTCTATATGAGTATGTTGTCTTCACATGGTTGACATTCCGAGCTCATAAGCTCACGACCCTTGATATGTACTATGATTATACTATGTTCCTCGTATGACGAGTAAGTCTATAATGTAAATGTAACGATAATGATGAGGATAGTAATGATGATGAGAGTAAAATGAGACTAGAGATGCTTACGAGCTATGATATATGTATATGTGTGCCTATGAAGGGCTATGATAAGACCCCGAGCTTATGATGCCGGGTAAGACTATATGTATATAACTATGTATAAAGTATGTATATGATTACGTAACGCGCGCGCACTTCTGCAGAAGGTACGGATAACCCTGATGCCTTGGTAGGGCCAGGTATGTATGATCTTGAGCCTTGGTTGGCTAAGTATGTATGAAACACCGATCCTATGAGGTCGGGTATGCTATGTAAATGCTATGTATGTATATAAGTGTATGGATATGTATATAATATGAATATGAATGTGATAAGACTATGTATAAGAATACGAATAAGGACATGTATACGAATATTAGCACAAGTATGGTACGAGTATTATTATGGGATACGAACGATGATGTATGCAAGTAAGCGACATGATGATGATGATGATATTACTGTCTCCCCTCCTATGCTATCTCCATATGATATCTATTATGCTTCTATATTGATGTTGATCATGCTTTACATACTCAGTACATTCTTCGTACTGACGTCCTTTTGTTTGTGGACGCTGCGTCAAGCTCGCAGGTGCACAGGGAGACAGTTTTGATCCTTAGCTGCCTATTCGGAGATTACATAGAGAGCTCCATTTCCTTCGGAGCCATATCTTTTGGGTACTCATTCTTTTGTGTATATAATTATGGGTATAGCGGGGTCCTGTCTCGCTAATGTGATATGTTATACTCTTAGAGGCTCGTAGACATGTGTGTGTGTGGGTAGATGTGTTTGGCCTTGTCGGCCTATGTTTTGTATATCATTTTGTCGGCCACGTTGGCCCATGTATATTGATGTGGCATAAATGCCTATGATGATATAAATGTGCGGTTGTCCATATGGGACTAGTTGACGAATGAATGGAAATGCATGTATAATTATGTGGATCACCTAGATGTAAGTATAAGAGTAAGCTAAGAGGGTGCTCGGGTGGGTTAGCACCGGGTGCTCGTCGCGGGCCCGAGTCGGGTCGTGACACTTACGAAGCATCGACACATGAAAAACTGGATGAACTGATTCAAGCTCTGGAGGTAGATCTAGTTCATAAGCCACTTGGCCTACCTTGCGTACAATCTTCTAAGGTCCAATATACCGGGAATAAGCTTCCCCTTTTTGCCAAATCTCATTACACCTTTCATCGGTGACACTTTCAGGAATACCCAATCACTAACTTGGAATTCCAAGTTCCATTGATGATTATCTGCATAAGATCTTTAGCGACTCTAGGCTGTCAACAATCGGTCTCTGATAAGCTTGATCTTTTCCACCACTTGCTGAATCAATTATGGACCTATTAATTGTGTCTCTCCTACTTCAAACTATCCAATCGACGATCTACACTTCCTTCCGTATAGAGCTTCATACGGGGCTATTTGGATACTGAAGTGGTAATTGGTGTTATATGCAAATTCAGTAAGTGGCAAATGATCATCCCAATTACCTCCGAAGTTTAATACACATGCCCACAACATATCTTCCAAAGTCTGAATAGTGCGTTTAGCTTATGCATCGATTTGTGGATGAAATGCCGTGCCGAGTCTCACTTGAGTTCCCAAACCTTCTTGAAAGGACTTCAAGAATTTAGCTGTAAATTGTGCCCCTCTATCTGTGATAATAGATACTAGAATACCATGAAGTCACACTATCTCCTTAAGGTACAGCTTTGCATAATCTTCTGCTGAGTATGTGGTTCTTGTCACGACCCAGCCCCGTGGGCCATGACTGGCACCCTACTTGGGCACCCAGACAGACTTACATATCCAATTATCATATCCAAACTTAGCTCAGAGTTCACAATAGTTATTTTAAACATAATTTAAAACAAAACTTGTCTTAAGCGGTCGCATACCAAAATATCATATCGGAACAAATAGAAGCGGCGGAATGCACATCGCCGATCATATGTACAAGAATAAACATAAGGGCCATTTTGGCCACCATAACAGACGGACCGCATTAAGACACAGATCGTAATCGATCAGACACATATAGGACCCTCGACCCACAAACATAACTACAGGCCTCTACAAATACAAAACGAAAACATATGACGGGACAGGGCCCCGCCGTACCCCAAATAGTCAAATATACAGATACATATACATCACAAATGATTTATACCGACATATGGGCTCCGAATCAAAAGGAGCACTCTGTAATAGCAGGACGGGGAGCCTACAGTGGTGGATCACCGGCGTCTGTACCTACGGGCATGAAACGCAGCCCCCGAAGAAAGGGGGTCAGTACGAAAGATGTACTGAGTATGTAAAGCATAGAGTGCAGAAGTGTAAACCACAACTGAAACCAAACAGGATACAAAAAAGGGAATACTGACCAGTATATCAAAATCTGTACCAAAACGTATGTACATAATGCAGATAAAAATCATGCAAAGCTCAGGAACGTGGTCACCCTTCCGACATAGGTGCCACACACAGCATAACACCAGAAGGTTCAAATCTCCATACATCCCCGAACACACAAATATCATCATAACATATCACCAGCCATATCACAGCATAACTCCAAACGGAACCCGGCCCTATGGCGAGGTCTCAGGAACCGTAACACAGCATACGGCCGAATTAATCATAGGGCGCACGAATCATAACCGGCCCGGGAACTGGTGAACGAAATCATAATAAGGGCACGAGCGGAGTCGTGAGCAAACAATGCAATTTACATATCAAAATACTTTTGCAAACTTGACAAAATCATATGTTGACTCATTAGTCAAAAATAGTTCGAACAATTAATCAAAATGAGGTTCATTTCACAAAAGTATTTCCAAAACGGAAATTCTGGTTCAAAATATAATTTAGGACATCGTGGCAATCAAAACATTATTTTACAATAGCCAAGTTCATAAACAAAAGTCTTTTGCCGACGTTATACAAAAATGAGCCTTATAGGGCAAACAAAAGAGTTTCGGAGTTAGAGGGCCCACCTCGGGTCGAGTCGAGGTGGCGGACATGAGTTACAGACATTTGGGGTCTATGGGATCATACGTGGAAGTTTCGAAGCGATTCTAATACATTTACAAACTTTTCGGACATTAGATCACTTTTTAACACAAATGAGAGTTTTATGCTTCAATTGAATTGAATGAATAGTACCCAATTTCTAGTTCGGATTTCCAAGAACAGAATGGCCTCCAAGGCTCCGATATCCACCTAGTATACCTAGGACATGCTAAGAGAAGGAATGGGGTAGCCTTACATACCTTTCTCACTTCTTATGCTCGTTCAAACTCGATTCCCGTTCCGTCCAAAATCTGCAATTGGTCATAGTTACCAATTAGGAATTGTAAACCTTAAGAATTCATTTAACTTCATATTTGTCTACCGAAATTTCGGCAGCACTTCCCCTATACATATAGCACCCCCGAGAATTCAACTCGGCCAAAATATTCACAACAACCCAACAACAACACTAACAACAATAACCATAGCTACAAAACACACAATATGGCACAACTAACCTTCTTCCCGACATAATGTCACAACCTTCATTCCAACTTCATATTTTCAAATCAATATCAACATCCTCACATTCATTACTAATTAAGACCATGACAATATAATTCGAGAGCATTTCACAACATTTCTACAAAATGTTCATACGATATACAAAGTATACAACTTCCCACCAAAGTCATAATTCATTCAAAACTTCTAACCTTTGGCATACATATTCATAACATGATTCCATCTTCCAAGTTCATCAATGATCATCCTAATTTGCACCCTAACAACTTCATTTTCATAATGTCGTAAGATCATACCTAAACGACAGAAGTTCCTACATTCCATCCCAAGGCAAACTTATATCATTTTACTTTCATTTACATTGCAAGAATCACAATAACACAACTAACATGTTAAATCAAAATTTAATTCATTCCCATTCCATTCCCTATATCACACGGCCAACCTATACATTTCCAACTTCAACCAAATTCTTTCCACTTTCATTCTCAATATGAATTCCATCCTACACACAACTAGAATACAACATAAATTCAATCCACCATAAGCATACAATGTATATATATACACGGCTATGCACCATATTCCATACCCACTTTGCAAACTTCCATGTTTTCATGAATTCTACTCATTTCCATACACTACAACACAAGCAAACCTTCATAACATAATAATATGGAATGAATTCTTACCTTTTCTCTTCAACTTCTTCAAACTTCCACTTGCCAACACAAGTGCTTTCTTGCCTTAAAAATTATACCATCTTGAAGAGCATCCATAAGTTAGTAATATTGCTAGAAAATTATGATTTTTTGGATCAAGAATAGACTGGGATTTTTTTTCTTTCTTTCTTTGGAGGGGGCCGAACCCCTCTCCTCTAGTTCTTGCTCCCTTGTTTTTCTTATGTTTCATGAATCTTCTAATGGATAGAGCTCACTTATATAAATTATAACACATGGGAAATTAATTAAAATGAGGGGTTGGGCCAAGGCCATGTTGGCCGGCCACCCTTCTCATTTTGGGCCAAAATTCTCCTTTTTTTTTTTTTTTTGAGCCCAATGACTTAAAATTCTCGTTTTGTAATTCCCGAAACTAATTTCCAAAATTCCAATTTGGCCCTTGGCCTCCCTCCGTGTTTCCACATCAATACTTTTCATGAACAACCCACATATATACTAATTCAAATCAACAAATAACCTTATTCCTTACAAATCAAAAATTATTTCAAATTTTTCCGAATACGCGAGAATACGGGATATAACATTCTCCCCCCCTTTAGAACATTCGTCCTTGAATGTTAGATTAGTCTTATAGGGTCTGTAAGTACTTCGGGGGAGCTTTATTTTATGGTCAGCACAATTATTACACATTCGCTATTGAATATAGCCAAGTAAGAAATTTAGGTTACCGGTGGGCATAAGAAATAAGTGAGGACATTTCTTTTCCATTCCGTCCCTTACTTCCAAAGTCATTGCTTCTCCATTATTGTTTTTCCATAAGACCTTAATAGGGGTATATCTTTAGTGCGCACTCTCTGCACCTGGCGATACAGAATAATTACAGATTGTTCTTCGTCAGACAATTCTTCCATCACTTGAATCTCTTCTACTGGAAATATTTTGGGAGGGCCACCAATGCATTCGCGAAGCATAGGTACATAAAATGTCGGATGTATCGCTTCCAGATCAAATGGTAAATCTAACTCGTAGGCGACATTCCCAATCCTTTAAATAATCTGGTAAAGTCTGATATATTGCGGACTGAGCTTACCCCTTTTTGCTGAATCACGTTACGCCTTTCATAGTCGATACTTTCAAAATACCCTATCGCCGACCTGGAATTCCCAGGGTCGACGCCGTTTACCTGCGTATGACTTCTGACGACTCTAAGTTGCTAATTGTCTTCGTCGGATAAGTTTCACTTTATCGACGGCTTGCTGGATCATATCCGGACCGACTAAATTCTATTTCACCAGTATTGAACTAGCTGATCAGTGACCTGATTTTTTTTTTCCGCCATACAAAGCCTCATAGGGCCATCTGGATGTTAGAATAGTAGTTGTTATTATAAGCAAACTCGATCAACGGCAGGTGATCATTCCGGCTGCCTCTGAAATCAATAAACGGGCCCGCAACATATCTTCTAACGTTTGTATAGTGTGCTCAGGCTTATCTGAGCCCCTAATTCTTCCTGAAAACAAAACTCCATAAATTAGTCATAACTAAGTACCTCTGCCAGTGACAATAGATATAAGGACTCCGTGGAGTTCCACTATTCCTTTAATACAATAGTCTGGCATAATCCTCAGCTGGATCAGTGATTCCAACGAGAAGAAAATGGACTGATCTTTGTCAGTCTATTAACCATACCCCATATGGAAATCATACTTCTGCGGAGCGCGAGGCAAACCCGTAATGAGATCCATATTAATTATTTCGCACTTCCAAATCAGAAATTCCATTTCCTGAAACAGTCCACCCGGTTTCTGATGCTCAATTTTTGCCTTGCGGACAATTCGGGCCACGGGCCTTGCGGTGTCCCATTTCATGCCATTCCATCAGCATAGACATCCAAGGTCATAGTTCCCTTGAGTGGATTGGGGGTAAATAGAATACTGAACGTTATGCGCTCCGCTCATAATTGGCCATTGCCGTCCTACGATGTCGGGCACACATGATCTGCCTCGGTATAACAATACTCATCCGGTAAAACCTCGAGCTAAATCTTTTCCTTATCAAAGGTCGTCTCTCTACCATACCAGGACAGACTCCTCAAACTGACGTTGTTTTACCTCTTCCATAATTGATGATTCTGCAATTTCTCAGACGAAAATTTAAATATCTTCAGAACCGACCAGACGGACTCCAAGGCTAGCCGACTGCTGAGTCCCACAGACCAATTCTTTATTTCTGAACGTACGCCGGTCAATGCCGTCTATAGGTTCACGACTAAGTGCGTCTTTCACAACGTTAGCCCTTATAGGGTGGCACAAAATATTAACATCATAATTTTTCAATAATTCGAACCGTCTTTTCTGCCACGAATTCGACTCTTCTTGGCTTAAAATATACTGGAGGCTCTTAGGGCCCGTACAAAAGTCAACGCGGACCCCATATAAGTAATGCCGCCATATCTTTAAAGCATGAATCGCCGTAGCTAATTCCAGATCATGAGCGAAATAATTTCTTCTCGTGCGGTCTGAGCTGCCGGGGAACATAGGCTATAATCCGACCGCTTCCAAACAACTACATATTTCAGTCGATGTCGAAGGCCTAGGCTAGTCCTTTATCAGTTCAGTCTTCTGTATGTCTGTTGTTTCTATGTATACTTACTTTACTTACCCTCCTTCGTTCCCCCTCTTTGGGGTTATACTTACACCATATTCGTACCCTTTCTTTCTAACCTACAACTTGGTTATTTTCGTACGAAACCTTAACAGAATCATAATTACGTAATACACAATCTTATCCAATAGCTGACACTCAGATATCGCAATTAATATAACAATTTATGTTTTAATAATTACATCCTTCCTCATGGGATGATTTGGCCAAGTTATTCCTTCTTTCACACACGTTCCTTATCCGTCGTGCTGTTTTTCTCGATATTCAAATTAACTGATATGCACATGATTCATCATTCCATGCCCTAGGTTTCCTTTGTCCTGCACTACTACATTTTAGTTCGTCCTCGCAAATAATTCTCGTGCTCTACCGGTTGACTCTTTTAGAGGCTCTGTTTAATTACGTTTCCTACGGCTCACTTTTTCTGACATTTTGATTACCTTCCACTCAATCATTCTCTTTTCTTCCCAAACATCATCGTATTAGAATCTTCCAATCTCAACCGGTAGCGAAATGAATATCTGTTTATTTCGTAACATCTGTGCCATACCTTTCGCTTTGCCTCATAAATTATGTCCGGTTAACGTTTTCCATATATTACAACAATGGCTATCAGGGTTCGCCAATAAATCGACGCAGTCATAAATGGGGGCCCTACACATACATATATATATCACTACTATTTCTTTTACAGTACATCTTCAATCACTCGCTCATACTTACTGTAGCTTCGGAGCTGCGCTACTTTTTCTTCCCTTTTTAGCAATCTAATCCGTCTCAGCTCGTGTGGCCCCTATAAAGTTTCTAGCCATATCACACATCCTAATTCCCTTTTGGTTACCCAGAATTTCCTATTCGTCTCTCATATCTAAGTTCGCGAACATTTTTGTACATTTCCCAAGGGGTCACCCATCCCAGAATTGCTCTGGCCCTGGCACGCTTAACCTTACAACTTTAATGAATTTAGGCACGTTAAGACCGTGTAATCACACCGATTTCCCCCCATAGCCTTTGTCACGTAATTTGAGACAAGTCGGGGCCTTAACAACTTTTCAAAACGTTCTCGTAGCGGGTCCCACCCCGGCCTAACGAGGATTCTTTTACTTTTCTGACTATATGGTTACCGTGTCGCCCCTTTTGTAAACCCTCAATATTTACCTTCATGTATATATATGATTCTAGACCGCCCACAAGTTTAAGGTTTATTCCACAAATTCCACCTCCACCCGGTCGAGGAAAACTGATAAAACGTTATCGTAGGGTATCTTCCGACCACCAGCAAAATAAAGCTAGAGCCCGACGAACTTCGCGGAATCTTCTAATGCCTAATTCACATAATTACCTCCACGGTTATATATATCTATATACTTAAGCCGAGAGCGAACCGCTCAATTCTCAACTGCTTGTCATACGTCTTGTATTCTTTCAATTAGAGGAAACTTGATCGTCGGACATTTTTGCCCTTCACATGGGCTGTGCTAAAACAAAATGGGTTGGAACATATTTCGGGTCCCTCCAAATAAATTGCGAATTTGCTACTCGTATATGCTTTCTCGAAATAAAATTTTTCCGATAAGGGTAATGCTTCTTACAAATGACATGGAGGGTACCTCTTAAACTTTTAATCCACCATAATAGATTTATCCTATCGGTATCGACCTTTAAGATATGTTGGGAATTTATATCTCATTTTCCCTTTCGTATTTCTAGAAAAAAAAAATTGGGCAGAGGTTCCTCTGTATTTCTTACTATCCCAAAACCTGTACACAGGAAATACCAACCATGCCTCACAGGGCCAACACATATACATATATACATATCACATCAGGTCGCATCATAGCCACACGGGGTTAACAATTTCAGATAGAAGTATACAGATGTCGAGGCTTACCTCACATGCCCAACTCAACTGCACCTGCTACACTTTTCATGTTTTATTTCTCCTTTCAATGTTCGACTTTATGTTCCAATCGTATTTCAAACACCTTACCCAACATACATCTTTCATATCATTGCTTACCTGAGTACTGTGTAGCTTCCAATATTAGCAGTTGCTGTCTTATGTCGATACCGTTCTCCAGCTGCAATCAAAGGTTAGAAAAAGAAATTCATTTCCTACAGCTGGCTCTATCGCACGATCTAAGATCCAAAGAAAAGTAACACCCTAAATGCCCTGTAGCCTCCTGTTTATAGATGTGGTGCACAACACACCGATAAACAAGACTCTACGAGACACGGCCTGTAGACATTCCGAGGACAAACCGCTCTGATACCACTTTTGTCACGACCCAGCCCGTGGGCCATGACTGGCACCCTACTTGGGCACCCAGACAAACTTACATATCCAATTATCATATCCAAACTTAGCTCAGAGTTCACAATAGTTATTTTAAACATAATTTAAAACAAAACTTGTCTTAAGCGGTCGCATACCAAAATATCATATCGGAACAAATAGAAGCGGCGGAATGCACATCGCCGATCATATGTACAAGTATAAACATAAGGGCCATTTTGGCCACCATAACAGACGGACCGCATTAAGACACAGATCGTAATCGATCAGACACATATAGGACCCTCGACCCACAAACATGACTACAGGCCTCTACAAATACAAAACGAAAACATATGACGGGACAGGGCCCCGCCGTACCCCAAATAGTCAAATATACAGATACATATTCATCACAAATGATTTATACCGACATATGGGCTCCGAATCAAAAGGAGCACTCTGTAATAGCAGGACGGGGAGCCTACAGTGGTGGATCACCGGCGTCTGTACCTACGGGCATGAAACGCAGCCCCCGAAGAAAGGGGGTCAGTACGAAAGATGTACTGAGTATGTAAAGCATAGAGTGCAGAAGTGTAAACCATAACTGAAACCAAACAGGATACAAAAAAAGGAATACTGACCAGTATATCAAAATCTGTACCAAAACGTATGTACATAATGCAGATAAAAATCATGCAAAGCTCAGGAACGTGGTCACCCCTCCGACATAGGTGCCACACACAGCATAACACCAAAAGGTTCAAATCTCCGTACATCCCCGAACACACACATATCATCATAACATATCACCAGCCGTATCACAGCATAACTCCAAACGGAACCCGGCCCTATGGCGAGGTCTCAGGAACCGTAACACAGCATACGACCGAATTAATCATAGGGCACACGAATCATAACCGGCCCGGGAACCGGTGAACGAAATCATAATAAGGGCACGAGCGGAGTCGTGAGCAAACAATGCAATTTACATATCAAAATACTTTTGCAAACTTGACAAAATCATATGTTGACTCATTAGTCAAAAATAGTTCGAACAATTAATCAAAATGAGGTTCATTTCACAAAAGTATTTCCAAAACGGAAATTCTGGTTCAAAATATAATTTAGGACATCGTGGCAATCAAAACATTATTTTACAATAGCCAAGTTCATAAACAAAAGTCTTTTGCTGACGTTATACAAAAATGAGCCTTATAGGGCAAACAAAAGAGTTTCGGAGTTAGCGGGCCCACCTCGGGTCGAGTCGAGGTGGCGGACATGAGTTACGAACATTTGGGGTCTATGGGATCATACGTGGAAGTTTCGAAGCGATTCTAATACATTTACAAACGTTTCGGACATTAGATCACTTTTTAACACAAATGAGAGTTTTATGCTTCAATTGAATTGAATGAATAGTACCCAATTTCTAGTTCGGATTTCCAAGAACAGAATGGCCTCCAAGGCTCCGATATCGATCTAGTATACCTAGGACATGCTAAAAGAAGGAATGGGGTAGCCTTACATACCTTTCTCACTTCTTACGCTCGTTCAAACTCGATTCCCGTTCCGTCCAAAATCTGCAATTGGTCATAGTTACCAATTAGGAATTGTAAACCTTAAGAATTCATTTAACTTCATATTTGTCTACCGAAATTTCGGCAGCACTTCCCCTATACATATAGCACCCCCGAGAATTCAACTCGGCCAAAATATTCACAACAACCCAACAACAACACTAACAACAATAACCATAGCTACAAAACACACAATATGGCACAACTAACCTTCTTCCCGACATAATGTCACAACCTTCATTCCAACTTCATATTTTCAAATCAATATCAACATCCTCACATTCATTACTAATTAAGACCATGACAATATAATTCGAGAGCATTTCACAACATTTCTACAAAATGTTCATACGATATACAAAGTATACAACTTCCCACCAAAGTCATAATTCATTCAAAACATCTAACCTTTGGCATACATATTCATAACATGATTCCATCTTCCAAGTTCATCAATGATCATCCTAATTTGCACCCTAACAACTTCATTTTCATAATGTCGTAAGATCTTACCTAAACGACAGAAGTTCCTACATTCCATCCCAAGGCAAACTTATATCATTTTACTTTCATTTACATTGCAAGAATCACAATAACACAACTAACATGTTAAATCAAAATTTAATTCATTCGCATTCCATTCCCTATATCACACGGCCAACCTATACATTTCCAACTTCAACCAAATTCTTTCCACTTTCATTCTCAATATGAATTCCATCCTACACACAACTAGAATACAACATAAATTCAATCCACCATAAGCATACAATGTATATATATACACGGCCATGCACCATATTCCATACCCACTTTGCAAACTTCCATGTTTTCATGAATTCTAGTCATTTCCATACACTACAACACAAGCAAACCTTCATAACATAATAATATGGAATGAATTCTTACCTTTTCTCTTCAACTTCTTCAAACTTCCACTTGCCAACACAAGTGCTTTCTTGCCTTAAAAATTATACCATCTTGAAGAGCATCCATGAGTTAGTAATATTGCTAGAAAATTATGATTTTTTGGATCAAGAATAGACTTGGATTTTTTTCTTTCTTTCTTTGGAGGGGGTCGAACCCCTCTCCTCTTGTTCTTGCTCCCTTGTTTTTCTTATGTTTCATGAATCTTCTAATGGATAGAGCTCACTTATATAAATTATAACACATGGGAAATTAATTAAAATGAGGGGTTGGGCCAAGGCCATGTTGGCCGGCCACCCTTCTCATTTTGGGCCAAAATTCTCCTTTTATTTTTTTTTGAGCCCAATGACTTAAAATTCTCGTTTTGTAATTCCCGAAACTAATTTCCAAAATTCCAATTTGGCCCTTGGCCTCCCTCCGTGTTTCCACATCAATACTTTTCATGAACAACCAACATATATACTAATTCAAATCAACAAATAACCTTATTCCTTACAAATCAAAAATTATTTCAAATTTTTTCGAATACGCGAGAATACGGGATATAACAGTTCTAACTGGAAGAAAATGAGCTGACTTCGTGAGTCTGTCAACAATTACCCATATGGAGTCATACTTATGCCGAGAACAGGGAAAACCTACAATAAAATCCATGTTGATTACTTCCCATTTCTAGGTTGGAATTTCCATAGCTTGCAACAATCCTCCTAGCTTTTGATGCTCAATTTTCACTTGTTGACAATTTGGGCAATGAGCTAGAAATTCTGCTATATCCTTCTTCATTCCATCCCACTAATACATCAACTTAAGATCATGATACATCTTTGTCTATCCTGGATGAACGGAATAGCGGGAGTAATGGGCCTCTTCAAGAATCTGTCGACGTAATCCTATAACATACGGGACACATAACCTGCTTCGATACCTGAGAACCCCTTCTGCAGAAACCTCAAATGGTGACTTCTCCTTCTGGAGGAGTACATCCCTATAGTAACTCAACTTGGGATCTTCATATTGGCACCTTTTCACTTCCATGTCTAAGGATGAAATAGCTGGGTTTTGAACAGCAACTCCTACATTACCCGAGTACATTAAGCTAACCCCTAGGTTAGCTAACTGATGGAGCTTACAGACTAATTCTTTCTTCTCTGACTGAACATCACATAGACTTCCCATAGATTTACGGCTAAGAGCATTGGCTACAACATTTGCCTTTCTGGGATGATATAAGATAGACACATCATATTCTTTCAATAGCTCTAACCACGCCTCTGCCGTAGATTTAACTCTCTTTGCTTGAATATGTACTGGAGACTCTTGTGATCGGTATAGATATCAACATGTACACCATATAAATAATGTCTCTACATCTTTAGTGCATGAATAACCGTAGCTAATTCCAGATCATGGGTTGGATAGTTCTTTTCATGTTTCCGTAACTGCCTGGAAGCATAGGCGATAACCCTACTATGCTGCATCAAGACATAGTCCAACCCAACACCAGAGGTGTCACAATAAACAACACAACCTTCTGACCCCTCTAGAAGTGTCAGGACTAGGGCTGAAGTCAATCTATCTTTCAATTCCTAAGCTACGCTCACAAGCATCGGTCCATTGAAACTTTGCTGATTTCTAAGTTAGCTTCGTCAATGGTGCCGAAATAGAAGAAAATCCTTCCACAAATCCTCTATAATATCCTGCTAATCCCAGAAAGCTATGGACTTCTATAGGCGTTGTAGTCCTTGGCCAAGTCTTCACAACATTAATTTTCTGAGTATCAACCCGAATGCCGTCAACTAAGATAATATGGCCCAGAGAGGTCACAGAATTTAACCAGAACTCACATTTTGAAAAAAATTCACATAATTATTGAGTCCGAAGAATTCCAAAAATAATACGTAAATGATCTGCATGTTCTTCTTCTGATCGAGAGTACACCAGGATGTCATCGATGAACACAATTACGAATAAGTCTAAGAAAGGCCTGAATACATTATTCATCAAATTCATAAATACTGTCGGGGTGTGAGTCAAACTAAATGACATGACCCGAAATTCATAATGGGCATATCTAGTTCTGAAAGCCATTTTCGGAATATCTTCTTCTCTAACTCTCACCTAGTGATATCCTGACCTCAGGTCTATCTTAGAAAACTGCTTAGCACTTTGTAGTTGATCAAACAAATCATCGATTCTCATAAGCGGATACTTGTTCTTTATCGTCACCTTGTTCAACTGCCTATAGTCAATGTACATTCGTAGGGAACCATCTTTATTTTTTACAAACAAGACAGGTGCTCCCCATGGCGATGTACTGGGCCTAATAAATCCCTTCTCGAGCAGATCCTTCAGTTGTGCCTTTAGTTCTTTCAATTCTGCAGGAGCAATTTTGTAAGGGGGAATAGATATATTTTCGGTGTCCGGTAGTACATAAATAGTAAAATCAATCTCCCCTTCTAGTGGAAGACCTGGAAGCTCATTCGGAAACACATCTGAAAACTCATTTACTACTGGGACGGATTGAAAAGTCAGTGGTTCTGCTTCAGTGTCATGAACTCAGACTAAATGATAAATATAGCCTTTAGTAATCATCTTCCTAGATTTGAGATAGGAAATAAACCTACCTCTTGGAGATGTTGTGTTACCCTTCCACTCAAGCACTGGTTCTCCCGGAAATAGGAATCGAACCATTTTTGTCCTACAATTCACATTAGCATAACAAGAAGCCAACCAATCCATGCCTACAATGACATCAAAATCTACCATTTCCAGCTCAATCAAATCAGCTATAGTCTGACTGTCACATACCACAATCGCACAATTTCTATATACTTGTCCAGCTATTATCGGGTCACCAACAAGAGTAGATACCTCAAAAGGTTTGATTGGTTCGAGTTTCACCCTAATACGACCAACAATATAAGGAGTGATATATGACAAGGTAGAGCCCAGATTAATCAAGGCATAAACATCATAAGAGGATACAAATAATATACATGTGACAACGTTCGGGGAGGACTCAAGATCCTGTCGTCCGGCTAAAGCGTAAATACGAGGCTGAGGGCCACCTGAACTGGATGCTACCCCTCTGCCCCTACCATGGCCTGCTGAAGTTTGAGGAGCCTGCCCTACAGGGCGCATGGATGAAGAAGAACCTGCTGCTGATTCTGTAGGCTGAGCCCTATCTCTGCCGCTCATCGAGGGACAATCATGCATCATGTGCCCAATCTGACCACAGGCGTAACAAGCATCTGAGCCTCAGCGACACGGACCCGAATGTAATCTACCACACTGGTTGCATCGTGGTAACGACGGTCTCCTCTGACTGATGTCACCTCCAAACTGGGAACCCGCAACTCTCGAACTCTGACCCGGTCCAGAATAAATAGGCGCTCGAATCTCTTGCCAACGAATCGAGGAGATGCCCTAGCGGCATACTGGCCTGAATATCTGGAGTACTATTGCCGCTGACCCCCTCTATACTCACTACTAGCACCGGGAGATCTGGTCCTCTTACTATGCCCTCTATCCATATCACGCTCATCCCTTTGCGGTTGTTGTTGCTCTTCCAAATTCTGGGCATGGGCCGTAATACGGGAAATGTCCATCCCCTTTTGGAGTGAAGCTGTCAAACAATATTTAATCAAATGCGGCCCTAAGCCACTCATAAATCTATTCACCTGGTCTCCCATATCGGCAACTATGGTTGGAGCATACTGTCACACCATAACAGTGGTAGGGCATGACGGGCACCAGACTCTAATCATAGTCGAGCGAACCCTTGACATTCGCTCTATCAAAACCTATCATTTCAAAAACTTTTAAAAACATAAAACTTTTCCAAATAGGAATCATTATCTTTATAACGATTATGAAAACCTTCAATCAAATAAGTACTTTAAACCAATTGAAATCATATAAAATACATACTCTTTTAAAATCAACAAATGACTCAACTAACATCACTTTGTCGACATCTCGACAAACATACCACAAGACACTGTCTGCAGAAGTCGCTAAGAAGTAAACTGAACATTATGAGTCAGGACAGAGCCCTGACATACCCATAATCATACATATCGATACATGATTCAGCCCAGCTCCAGAATGAGGTGGAACTTACCAATACCAGCTGACGTCCAAGCATCCTAGCTATACACTTAACCTGCCAAACAATCTGGGGCTGCGGGCATGAACGCAGCGTCCCTAAGCAAAAGAATGTCAGAACGGATAATGTACTGAGTATGTGAGTTGGTAACAAATCATAATCATAATTTGATTTAGGAGAGAAGAAACCACAATCTAACTCAATACTTGCAGCCTTCGCTGGAAGAAACATAAATGTGCACACAAAGTCCCAAAACAATCTTTAAGTAAATAATGCAATCCAACACACATGCCGCTTCGGACATGTCAATAGAATGGTCTCTTCGGACAGCCTCTTCCGGCTAGTATCACAATACTCCCTTCGGACGGACGCTTCCAGCATATTAATGATGCCCCTTCGGGCAGCCGCTTCCTGTTTAGCTAGGGTGGCCCCTTCGGGCAGCCACTTCCAACTTAAGAATATCATAATCCAGCTGATCAGGTGGAACAATAAGAATACATATGATATACAGTATAAATATGTAATGATGTTCCAAAACGTTGCACCCCTTTTAGAGTGGTTTCTATTACAACTCCCTTTGGAGAGATTTTGAGAACAAGTTTTAGAGTTTCCTTCATTTACCATTTGCTTTGTAGTGGACATGTAAGTATAATGTATCGCAGAAGCTTCCTTCGAATTATCAACAAGAGTATAGCATGAACGAAACAAGATATTGGATATCGACTCCAAATCCAACTAAGAATAGAGTACTTATGTTTTACGTTCTTTAGGAGTCATATAAAAGGGATCATGCCAAAATATGAAAGAAGAGTTAGCCTTACATACCTCGTCGCTTACGTGATTATCTTAACTAATGCTTCCAAACACTAGCCCATCCAAAATCAAGGTAAAGGAAACCGTGGAAAACTTGTAAAAGGTTCATATACTTCCCTAAGCTCGTAATTAACTTCCGTAAATTCGGGCAGCATTTTCTCTGTAATCTTCGCTTCCCTCTAATTCCAATTCAATTTAACAACAGAATCAGCAATCAATAACAACAACAACCATCTCATATAAGCCTCTTCAAATTCGAAGCATCAACTCCCAAAGATATACACCAAAACAGCCCAGTACACGCTTTGTATACGATATCTTCATACACTTTATTCTCCCAAATTCAAGAACAACAACTTATCAACAACATCAACAACAATATAAACAATTATTTTATATCAATATCCAACTAATCCTATCCATTTAATCATACCAAAACAGCCCCCAAGTCATTTGATATCCAAAAATTATAATCGAACTTTCAATGTCATTTTCTCTATTCTAACCCTTCAAATCTATCAATGATCAGGGTAAGAAAATCATTAAAATCTTAAACATACCTTATATGAGCAGCCACCACGAAAACAACATCCCCCATGTTCAATTTTTAGCTTAAAACGACGGCAACAACTTGTACTACACTTTACTCTTCACGAACCTCGGGATTCGGGGCCTCGAACTTGATCGATTCTCCACTTTCTCTCTATAACTCTCCTCTCTCTCTATCTAAAATATTCTGGACCTTTGGTATGAAAATGTGGCAGATAAGGCTGAAAATTTCCCTTAAATAGCAAGGGAAGTGGGCCTGACCCGACTTGGAATCGGGTTGGGCCGAGCCCACTGCCCAGCTTGACCTTTCTGCCTTAAAACGTTCATAATTTTTTATCCCTATGTCACATGCAGGCCCACGACCTATGGTTGGAAAGGTATTTAAATTATCTACAACTTTAATTTTAGGAGTGTTCCCAAATTCCAAAATAATGATGGGGTTATGGCCTCCCGAAGTCAGATCACCCGAAAACATAACTTAAAAACATCTTTTTGGAAGGCTTTCACATTGATTTGGCTCAAGGGTCCTTCTTGAGTTGTTTTTAACTTCACATATATTATCCATATAACGTTTCATATGTCCTTTGTAAAATCTCGACATGTGGACCCCACCTCAGCTTACGATTACGAGGGCTATATATCTTTTAACGTATCATTCCAATCATATTGTACGAATTCCAAATATCATACTCATGCTACCCTCATGCTAATACAGTAGAATTTCATCCTTTATACTTGTAATATTTACTCCTCCTTGAGCTCACATTAAGCCGTCTGCAGCCTTAGTAACATGAAATTTTCTGGGGCGTAACATCCTTCCCCTCTTAGAAACATTCGTCCTCGAATGTTAAATAAAGACTAATACTCGTATCCAATTCCTATGCTTATTAATATCACTCAACCCTTCACAATTCCTAAAGTCCTTTCCAATAATTAACTTTCCTCTATAAGCTTCAACTTCCCTTAACCTCATTAATGCTTTCAGTTATATTAATTTTTATAAGGGACACATTACTCCCTTTCCTCAATCACATGTAATCATGTTTCATTCTCTTCCTTGTTTCATTCTTTACTCGTTTAAGCTTACTCTTTTTTATACTAACTCCCCTCTCGAATGACTCCTTGCTTATCATTGCTTCCCCTCTTAAGTCTCTTCTCATAATCTTATCACATTATTCGAATCACATTAATCTTAGTTCATCAACCTTACTTCTAATCCCCGAGAGAACTTAACTTAACCCTCGACTCACTTCTATATCCACGAGTAATTTAAACCTAACTCTCAAACACATTCTGAACCCATCTCATAACCCTCCTTTCAGCTGATTTACAACTATTATTAATCTTTCATTCTTCAGTTTACACTTGTGTATCTTACCGATCATAGCACATATATATATACTGATCACAATCAATTTTAACAAAATTTTGGTTGAACCTCCTCTGTAATTTGTACTACCCACCTGTATACAGCTAACCAACAAGCCTCAAAGGGAATCAATCAAAATATATCAACTTGCCTCACAGGGCCACAATCAAAATATATCAACTTGCCTCACAGGGCCACAATCATATTACAACACCCTATACCTACCTGTACAAATGCTCTTCACAATGACATTCTCAATTAGCTAAGAAGCATACCTTTCTTACTACAATCCTTAACCTGCAACACTTACCTCAAATAGAAATCATTAATCATCAGAGAACTTATCTTTCTTACGAAAAATTCTGATTTCGCAATCATGGCTGCACTTTACAATCTCTTAATCAAAATTCAAATCTTAAAATTAGCAGCAAGGATTCAAGGCCTATAACACAGCTCTATAGCACAATTTATGGTCTGAATGAAGGGAAACCATCCTAGATGTCCAGTAGCCTCCTGTTCATAAGTATGGTCGACAACACACCCATGAACAAGACTCTACCTGGTACGACTTTATAGACAACCCCTAGAAGGAACTGCTCTGATACCACTTTGTCACACCCTAACAGTGGTAGGGCATGACGCGCACCCGACTCTCATCAGAGTCGAGCGAACCCTTGACTTTCGCTCTATCAAAACCTGCCATTTCAACAACTTTTAAAAACATAAAACTTTTCCAGATAGAAATCATTATCTTTATAACGATTATGAAAACCTTCAATCAAGTAAGTACTTTAAACCAATTGAAATCATCTAAAATACATATTCTTTTAAAATCCGCAAATGACTCAACTGACATCACTTTGTCGACATCTCGACAAACATACCACAAGACACTGTCTTCAGAAGTCTCTAAGAAGTAAATTGAACATTATGAGTCAGGACAGGGCCCTGACATACCCATAATCATACATATCGATACATGACTCAGCCCAGCTCTAGAATGAGGTTGAACTTGCCAATCCTAGCTGACGTCCAAGCATCCTAGCTATACACTTAACCTGCCAAACAATCTGGGGCTGCGGGCATGAACGCAGCGTCCCTTGGCAAAAGGACGTCAGTACGGACAATGTACTGAGTATGCAAGGTGGTAACAAATCATAATCATAATTTGATTTAGGAGAGAAGAAATCACAATCCAACTCAGTACTTGCAGCCTTCGCTGGAAGAAACATATATGTGCACACAAAGTCTCAAAACAATCTTTAAGTAAATAATACAATCCAACACACATGTCGCTTCCGACATGTCAACAAAATGGTCCCTTCGGACAGCCACTTCCGGCTAGTATCACAATAGTCCCTTCGGATGGCCGCTTCCGGCATAATAATGATGGCCCCTTCGGGCAGCCGTGTCATGACCCGTCTAGAGGGCCGCGACGAGCACCTGGTGCTAGCCCACCCGGGCACCCCTTAACTCACTTTTATGCTTACATCTAGGTGAGCCATACAATTAAACATATAAATCTATTCGTTCATCATACTAGTCTCATTGGACGACAATGCCTTTATATAATGATTGGCATCTATGCCACATCAACGCACATGAGCCGACAAGGCTATCAAAATGATATACAAAATATGGGCCGACAAGGCCAGACATATGTAACCATATATAAGTGGAACGCCTAAGAAGATTAAAACATATCACATGAGCGGGACAGGACCCCGCTATGCCCATAATTATATTCACAAAATAATAAGTACCCAAAAGCTATGGCTCCGAATGAAATGGAGCTATGCTATGTAATCTCTGAGTAAGAAGCTATGGATTGAGCCTGTCTCCCTGTGCACCTGAGGGCATGACGCAGCGTCTACAAACAAAAGGACGTCAGTACGAAGAATGTACTGAGTATGTAAAGCATGATCAATATCGACATCGAAGCATAAATAGCAACACAAGAAATAGCATAAGATGGGAGATGGCAATATCATCGTCATATGCGCTTACTTGCCTTTCATAGGAACTTTCCATTTCTAATATGTATTTGTATACGTACATCATTTTCCGTATTCCACAATAGTACTCGTACCATATTAGTGCTCGTATTCGTAAACATGCCCTTATTCACATTCACACACATAGGTATATCATATCATATACATAGCATACCCGACCAGGTAGGATCAGTGTTTCATACATATCCTTATATAACATACCCGACCATGTAGGTTTGGTGTTTCACGTACCCGACCATATATATAGGCTCGGTGATCATACAGACCTGGCCAACCAAGGCTCAGTGTTACACGTACCTGGCCCTACCAAGGCTTAGTGTTGTCCATACCCAACTGCAGTGGTGTGCGCGTGTTACGTAAACATACATACATATACTACCCGGCCATATAAGCTCGGTGTTTCATAGTAGCCATACAAAGGCATCCATACATCTAGCTCATAATCATCTTTACTATTATCATTACTATCCTAATCGTCATCGTTATCATTATCGCTATTACCATTATAGTCGTCATCAATATCATTATCACTATTATCGTCATTCCTCACAGTTATCCTTATAGGCTTACTCGTCATACGAGGAACTTGGTACAATCGTAGCATATCCAAAATTGTGAGCTTAACAGCTCCGAAGATCGAATCATTTATGAGACATCATAGACTTATGGAATATTTAGATGTTTGGCCCAAGAACCATGCCTTATGAAAGAATGGTTAGCCTTACATACCTTTCCGTTCAACTATTTTACACTTGCGCGTTCTCCTCCAATGCTAGCGTTTCTACCTTCATTAAAGTCATACTACCATTAGAATCGATAGCTAGCATATATGACTAAAGCTAGAGAAAATCGGACAGCATCTCCTCTATTTATACGACATTTCCTCCATAACATATATCAACTCCCAAACGTCAATAACACATTCACAATACCATAACAATAGTCATTACTCATTCACATTATCCATATTTCTAGACTTACATTCAAATCATCCAAATCCATGGCCATAACACACAACGATGTCCATTCATATACATTGCTCATCTCATGTTCTCAACATCATTTATAACGCATTTACATCACAATACATCAAGAACCATAACTCAATTCAAACCATCTCTCGTAATGACACTATTCCATATTCATGACCCCTTTTACCATACCTTCTACAATCCAAGTATTTCAACTCTTAAATACCTTAAACAACATAGAAATATCATGAATCTTACTTTAGATGTTGTAGGAACAAGCTTTAGTTGATAATACTCCACTTGAGCAAAAACCCTAGTTTATCTCCATGAGATTTCTTGACTTGAATGACCTTTAATGGGTTTGCTTGCACTTGATTCACTCGTTTAATGTTGTTGATCACCAAATACCCTTGAATTCTTGTGGAATATATGTGGAGAGATGTTTTAGAGAGAAGGGGTGGCAAGGGAAATGAAATGAAATATAACTTGGCCTTTTCATTTATTGAGCCAAAATCTGCCCCGACCAAATATACGGACCAACATACAATCCGTATTTATTGTACGAGCCGTATGTTTGGTCGTACATTTGGTCCAGGGACTTGAGCCATTCTGGGCTGATTATACGGTCCCAAACATACTGACCGTATAATTTATACGGCCAGTATGTTTGGCCGTATAATCCCCAGTGATCCCGAAATTCGTTTCGTCGATTCGTTTGATCTCCAATCCTTGTGGAACCTTCTTAACACTTGTTCAACACTTCAATACCAATCTAAGGGACGTTATCACACTTCTCCAAGACATCATTAAGTTCTCGTTAACTCATTACTCGCATTTCCTTTCCAATACTCATCAAATACTTGCCTTATCTTAGCCAACTTTCTCGTCTTACATCGGATGCCTTTGAAATCTCACATAGGGTCATCAAATGCCATTTCTTACTCATGGAAATATCATATACTTGCACTCCTAACTAGTTCATTCACTTGCGTACCAACGGAGGATTTTTCCGAGGTGTAACATTCTTTCCCCTTAAGAACATTTGTCCTCGAATGTTAAAGTGTTCGGAAATTCTATAAAAATTTCGCCAGAGTTTCCCCTATAATATGTGTTATATCCCGCACTTTGTGCCTTCGGATAATTCAAGATAATCGCGGGAAGATGACAAGCAAGGCCATATTTTTATTTTGTTTGGCATACAAGTTGCTTATGAAAATCTTAAAGTGGAAATATTAAGAAAGGCTAGGGGTAAAAAGGGAAATTCGCAAGATGACTCATAAAAATACGGAGGAAGGCTAAGGGCAACTTCGGAATTTGGAAAATAAAATTTTCATGAAGTGCAAAACAAAAAAAAAAGAGTGGGCTTGACCACTTGGGCCAAGGTGGCCGTCCATAGTGATGGGCTAAAGCCCATATGAGACCAAGAATAAATAAGTCTTAAAAAGATGACATATTAGTCATCTTCTCATTTTATCTCTAGAAATTTCAAGAAACAAAAAAAAAAAAGAGGAGAAGGAGAAAAACCTCCAAGGCCATTCAGCCAAAGCAACACCAACAAGAACCTTGGAACTTTTTCATCAAAAAATTTATCTTTTCTAGCTAAACAACAAATTGAAGGGTCCTTAGCAAGTTGGAGTGTTCATTAGAGCAAGAACAACACATATTCTTGCAAGTTGAATGTTCTAGCCAAGTGAAGAACCAAGGAAAGAGGTAAGGTTTAATCTTTTTTTATGTTATGGATGTTTGTGCATGTTGTAGTGTATAAAACAAATGAGTGAAAATCATGAAAATATGGAAGCTTGCATGGTGGTTGTGTGTAAGCATATGGGTCGTGTGTGTGTGTTATGTATAGGGAGGATGGAACAATTTCTATGTAGTAATTTGATTGTTGTAGATATGTATTCTATGATGGAAATGAGAATTTGATGATTTAAATTGATGTTGGAAATGTTATGGGTTGATTTGGAAGCCAATATGATGTTAGTGTCGTTTCTTTAATTATGAGAATAATGTTGTTAGAATGTGTGTTGTTGGGATAGTTCATGAATTTGGAAGCAAGAAATGCATTAAAATTGTTTCTAGGGAAGTTGGGGAGTTTTCGGGTGAATTATGATTTTGGTGGAATTTTTATATATTTTGTAGAATGATATGAAATGTTTTCGAATTGTATTTGAATGATCTTGAATTAGTAAATGAATATGAAAACGTTGATATTGGTTTGAAAGTGTGAAGTTGGAGTAGAAGTTGTTGCATTATGTAGAAAGGGAGACTATTTGTCACGACCCAGCTAGGGGCCGCGACGGGTACCCGGAGCAATTACCGAGCACCGCTTACTCTACTGCTAGTCTCGCTCATTTAATACTCTTTTATCAATTTTACATACCAATTGTAGGAAAATCATATTTAATCAAAATATAAATACTTTATATACATTTGCCCCTTGGCCATCAAAATAATACACATCCATATGAAAACATTTTGTGAGACCATCTGACCCACACTGCTTATCTACGAGCCTCTACTAACATAATGAATACATGGACGGAACAAGACTCCGTCATGCCCAAAATATGCATATATGAATGTACATCAAAAGAATAGTCATAAGCACTTCCGAACAATGGAGTGCTATCTATCAGCTGACAGCTACTGAGGACCTGGGCCAAGCTCTCCTCCCTGTCTACCTGTGGGCATGAACACAGCGTCCGAAGAAAGGACGTCAGTACGAATATTGTACCGAGTATGAGAGGCATACATAATGAAAGGAAACATCAGTAATATGGGAATAACATCAAAATGAGACATATGGATCTGACTGATAATCATAAATGAAGTAATGCATGCTATCTTACTCATACTCATCATTATAACATGTATGCATCATATGCAAGCTGCCCGTCCATGTCGGAACGGTGTGACAATCAATAATATTAGCCCGCGTCCAGGCCTCCCGCGTCCGGGACATGCCGCCCACTAGTGGTGTCTGCCCACGCCCGTAGGTCGTGGTGTATCGATATCGCCGCCCGCCGATGCAGTGTCTGCCCGGCCAACTAGGCCCGGTGTGAAATGCTCATGACATGCTCAATATAAATGCTCATAGTAATATGCTTATCATAAAATACTTATCTTATCATAATACATATATAAGACTCATGATCAACTTTACTCTATCGGGGTGACGTAAGGTCGTGATCCCCCGATTACATTATGAAACCATCATGGACATTCCGCCCCACCTTGAAAGGACTAGTACATAAGGTGAGTGTAGGCAAGGAATAACATCATCATCATTCTAGTGTCATCATATCGTATAACTCATCTCATATAGACATTCATAAGTATAAGCTTTTAACTTCTTAGAATGCAAGAACTTATGAAAGGAATAGGGATTCAAGTTAAAGGATTCATGCCATTAGAAAGAAGGGCTAGCCTCACATACCTTGGTCGTTTAGCTAAGATATCACTCACTTGTTCTCGGTCGATATCACGTCGTTACCTTCATAAGAGAATTCGTATCAACATTAGTGAGCTAACTATAAGAACGCGTCGCTAATTCTAGGAGAAGTCGGACAACGCTTCCTTCGCTCATACTACTTTTCTCGCATTCTATATCAACTCCCAATATTCATAATATTATTCGCAATATCATGATCGACAATCGTCATTTACGTACATTTGGCAAAATCCACCATTTTCCTCCAATTTTCCTTTATTTCTACTTCTAGCTCATCCTTGCGTTTTCATGAATTTAATGCTTGTTTCATGATAAGAACATCATTTATAACGTATTTGTATTCAAAACACTTCAATATTCATAGTTCAATTCCACTATCATTCATTCATGCCACTATTCACTCAATAATGACCCATTTCTATGTTCTTTTACATTTCAAGTGTCTAAGCTTTCCAATACTTCAAACTACATGGAATAATCATAAAACTTACCTTGGATGATGGTTGAACAATCCTTAAGTTGAAATACTTCAATTAGCCAAAACCCTAGTTCCACCTTCTTGGGAATTTCTTGACTTAGAAGATCCTTTGATGTGTTCTTACACTTGATTCCATGAAATTAGTGTTGTTGGTCTTGCTATTCCCTTTAATTCTCTTGAATTCATGTGGAGGAATTATTTGGAGAGTTCTAGAATGTCTCTTGAGCTGTTGGATGAATAATGAAGTAATGTGAAGCCTTAGTCCCTTTTTAAAATCACAAAATCTGATCTTTAATGAATTCTTGTCGGGGTGAACAGTAGTCGTAAACCACCATATACGGACCGTATTTTGATTTACGGTTCGTCCACTGTGGTCGTTTTTAAGCATTCCAAAAACAGAAAGTTTTGCTGATGGACATGGCAGTTTACGACCTGGTTTATGGTCCGTAAACCAGTTTACGGGCCGTAAACTGGGTCGTATTTAACCATATCCAACATTTACAGAAAGTTGATATTTTTGACAAGCTGGAGGACGACTGCACTATCACTTTACGGGCCGTATAGTGCCATATACAACCACTATGCTGAAAAGCTTCCCGTGACTTTCTTATTTCCAAAAATTCTTAATTAGCCATTCCCGACTTAATAAAACATCATTCACTCAAACTCTTCATCATTCCACTCATCATACAAGTACGGAGAAATTTCCGAGGTGTAACACTATTTATGTTAGAATGTGTTTTGTATTGATTGGTTGTGTTGTTAGTATTGCTGTGGGTGTTGTTGTTGACATTTTGGCCGAGTTAAATTCTCGGGGATGGCGCATTTACAGGGGAAATGCTGCCGAAATTTCTGTAGGCAAACGTGAACTCAAGATTGAACTTCTAAGGGCTCTAATCAATGTTTGGTAAATGTGACCAATTGTAGATTTTGGAGAGTTTGGAACTTGAGGTTGGAGTAGCGTAAAAAAGCAGAACAGGTATGTAAAGCTCTACTTATTCTTTCTTTGGCATGTCCTAGTTATGATAGGCTATGATACGAACCTCGGGGATAACTCTACTCCTTAGAAATCCGAGCCAAATTTGACCTTTATTCATTCAATACAATTGAATTAAGTACTTTATGTTTTGTTGGAAAAGCAGCTTGAACCTTTGTTATTCTTCCAAACGGAATCAAATTGTCCCAAAACTTCCATAGATGACTCTATAAAGTCTAATGTTCGTAATTTTGGAACGCCACCTCGACTTGACCCGAGGTGGGCCCACAATTTCCGAGATCTTTTTGCATTATTCTATTTGACTTATTTCCGTACGGTAATTAAAGGAAACTTTTGGCTAATGTTTCGATTACTGAACGATAGCTGTTTTAACTACTCCACTGAGTTCTATGATATATTTTGATATGTACAAACGATCTCAGAAGTTTTGCTTGACATAATCTGTCGTAACATCCGAAAGGTACGTACTATGACTATCGTTTAGTTCCTTCTCTAAATGACTTACCGTTCGGATTATTCTATCGAGTCCTTGTAAATATTTTATGATGTACATGGTTTCGCACTACTCTGCACGTGCGTACCCCTATTATGTCGTTTGCCGAATCCCGGCCGTATGTTATTATTCGTACTATATTAAGTTTGGTCCTAATGTGTATGTTATGAATATGTATATTATATCTATGGATCGGACTGCACGTTCCGCAGCAGTATATTATATGGATCGGGCCGAACGTTCCTCGGCAGTATATATTATATTATGGATCGGGCCGAACGTTCCTCGGCGGTATATGTTACATGTATATATGGATCGGGCCGAACGTTCCTCGGCAGTATATATTATATTATGGATCGGGCCGAACGTTCCTCGGCAGTATATGTTATATGTATATATGGATCGGGTCGTACGTTCTCGGCACTACTATGTTAAATATGGATCGGTTATATGTATATGGGTGTGGTGACATATGATGTCAGCACGTATGATCTGTGTTGGGAAAGTAAGTATTTTGGTATTCTGGATGATTTACTCATTTTCGGTACTTTATTTGACACATGACATCGGTAAGCATGATTCATGTTTTGTAAATAAGCACCTTGGTATTTCGATTAATGTACTCACTTTCTTGTACCGTTGTTCCGGTTAAGCTTCTATTTTCTGTATTCCATGCTTCACATACTCAGTACATATTCCGTACTGACCTCCTTTCTTCGGGGGCTGCGTTTCATGCCGCGCAGGTACACCCAGATGATGTGAAGTTATTATAGAGGATGTTCCAGCAGAGTTGGCAAGCTCCATTTGCTCATGGTGTGCTACCGAGTCAGAGTTTGTATGTTATGCTTTTTCTGGACCGACGTTAGAGACTTTGCAGACAGAGTCGTGGGCATAGTATGTCAGTTGTGTAAGCGGCTTCATCAGCCGATATGTCATTCTATATTATGTATTAAATTCTGTTTGATTTGGAAAGCATCGAAAAGAATATGTTGAGAGGTTATTATGTATTTTATCTTTATTTGATTTTAAAAAAAAAGTCTGATAAGATTATGTGTGCCCTATATATTCTGACATAAGAGACAAATGAGAAGTTAGAGTGACCTAAGGAAAAACTAAGGTATACGAGGTAGCTGGGGACCATAAAGGGTCACGCAGGACGAGGCAAACTGCACTGGTAAAGAGACAGAAAGTACGCCACAGCGTTGGAATTAGGATAGGCTTGAATGACGTTTGGAAGTATTTTGTGGGCTAGTTGATAATAATTATACGTATATTTATATGAATGCGTATGATATCTCATCTGTGATTGTATCAGTGAACACGTGTGCCCCAGCGACTGGTGCTACGATATGGAAGGCACCAATTGAATAAAGATACCGAACTCCAAGTAACCACAAAGGTAAATGGTGCAAATGTTATAAGATAGGCTGCTGGTATTCTCTCTACTTGCTAAGATTGGAAAGTTCTAATACAATGACACTCGGAAAGGAAGAAGAGTAAGTAGATGAAAGGCAAGAAGATCAACATCGGAAAGAAGTGAAAGGTAAGAAACATGATCGAGCAGATATTGAATAGTATCCGAGTACGTAGCGATATGCGGTAGAGAGTAATAAGAAGATGTTTACCAGCTAAGTTGGCAAAGAATAATGAAGAGAATGATAAGACTCAAAGGATGTTTCAGATGATAACGACTATTGTACCTATGATTGGTGGTTTGGAAATTCTTGAAAGAAAGAAAGAACACAGCGTTTGTGAAAGGGCAAAAAGGATTCGTCGGTTACTAGAAGATAGTTCATGGCCCAGTGATTGTGTGGAATATGAGATAATACACTATGAAAGTATATGAATCATCGACATGAAACGATACCCAGTCATATTTCTAAAGAATCCGCATCAGAGAGTCGACAAAGGATAACTATCAAAAAAAGAACCCTCCCTAAGTATTATGACACCCCATGAGGTCAGTTGAACATTCGAGGACGAATGTTCTAAAGGGGGGAGGATGTTATATTCCGCACTTTGTGCCTTCGGATAATTCAACATAATCGCGGGAAGATAACAAGCAAGGCCATATTTTTATTTTGTTTGGCATACAAGTTGCTTATGAAAGTCTTGAAGTGGAAATATTAAGAAAGGCTAGGGGTAAAAAGGGAAATTCGCAAGATGACTCATAAAAATACGGAGGAAGGCTAAGGGCAAATTCGGAATTTGGAAAATAAAATTTTCATGAAGTGCAAAACAAAAAAAAAGAGTGGGCTTGACCACTTGGGCCAAGGTGGCCGTCCATAGTGATGGGCCAAAGCCCATATGAGACCAAGAATAAATAAGCCTTAAAAAGATGACTTATTAGTCATCTTTCTCATTTCATCACTAGAAATTTCAATAAACAAAAAAAAAGAGGAGAAGGAGAAAAACCTCCAAGGCCATTCGGCCATAGCAACACCAACAAGAACCTTGGAAATGTTTCATCAAAAAATTTATCTCTTCTAGCTAAACAACAAATTGAAGGGTCCTTAGCAAGTTGGAGTGTTCATTAGAGTAAGAACAACACATATTCTTGCATGTTGAAAGTTCTAGCCAAGTGAAGAACCAAGGAAAGAGGTAAGGTTTAATATTTTTTTATGTTATGGATGTTTGTGCATGTTGTAGTGTATAAACAAAATGAGTGAAAATCATGAAAATACGGAAGCTTGCATGGTGGTTGTGTGTAAGCATATGGGTCGTGTGTGTGTGTTGTGTGTAGGGAGGATGGAACAATTTCTATGTAGTAATTTGATTGTTGTAGATATGTATTCTATGACGGAAATGAGAATTTGATGATTTAAATTGATGTTGGAAATGTTATGGGTTGATTTGGAAGCCAATATGATGTTAGTGTCGTTTCTTTAATTATGAGAATAATGTTGTTAGAATGTGTGTTGTTGGGATAGTTCATGAATTTGGAAGCAAGAAATGCATTAAAATTGTTTCTAGGGAAGTTGGGGAGTTTTCGGGTGAATTATGGTTTTGGTGGAATTTTTATATATTTTGTAGAATGATATGAAATGTTTTCGAATTGTATTTGAATGATCTTGAATTAGTAAATGAATATGAAAACGTTGATATTGGTTTGAAAGTGTGAAGTTGGAGTAGAAGTTGTTGCATTATGTAGACAGGGAGACTATTTATGTTAGAATGTGTTTTGTATTGATTGTTGGTGTTGTTGGTATTGCTGTGGGTGTTGTTGTTGACATTTTGGCCGAGTTAAATTCTCGGGGATGGCGCATTTACAGGGGAAATGCTGCCGAAATTTCTGTAGGCAAACGTTAACTCAAGATTGAACTTCTAAGGGCTCTAATCAATGTTTGGTAAATGTGACCAATTGTAGATTTTGGAGAGTTTGGAACTTGAGGTTGGAGTAGCGTAAAAAAGCAGAATAGGTATGTAAAGCTCTACTTTTTCTTTCTTTGGCATCTCCTAGTTATGATAGGCTATGATACGAACCTCGGGGATAACTCTACTCCTTAGAAACCCGAGCCAAATTTGACATTTATTCATTCAATACAATTGAATTAAGTACTTTATGTTTTGTTGGAAAAGCAGCTTGAACCTTTGTAATTCTTCCAAACTGAATCAAATTGTCCCAAAACTTCCATAGATGACTCTATAAAGTCTAATGTTCGTAATTTTGGAACGCCACCTCGACTTGACCCGAGGTGGGCCCACAATTTCCGAGATCTTTTTGCATTATTCTATTTGACTTATTTCCGTGCGGTAATTAAAGGAAACTTTTGGCTAATGTTCCGATTACTGAACGATAGCTGTTTTAACTACTCCACTGAGTTCTATGATATATTTTGATATGTACAAACGATCTCAGAAGTTTTGCTTGACATAATCTGTCGTAACATCCGAAAGGTACGTACTATGAGTATCGTTTAGTTCCTTCTCTAAATGACTTACCGTTCGGATTATTCTATCGATTCCTTGTAAATATTTTATGATGTACATGGTTTCGCATTACTCTGCTCGTGCGTACCCCTATTATGTCGTTTGCCGAATCCCGGCCGTATGTTATCATTCGTACTATAATAAGTTTGGTCCTAATGTGTATGTTATGAATATGTATATTATATGTATGGATCGGGCTGCACGTTCCTCAGTAGTATAATATATGGATAAGGCCGAACGTTCCTCGGCAGTATATATTATATTATGGATCGGGCCGAACGATCCTCGGCAGTATATGTTACATGTATTTATGGATCGGGCCGAACGTTCGTCGGCAGTATATATTATATTATGGATCGGGCCGAACGTTCCTCGACAGTATATGTTATATGTATATATGGATCGGGCCGAACGTTCCTCGACAGTATATGTTATATGTATATATGGATCGGGCCGAAGGTTCCTCGGCAGTATATATTATATTATGGATCGGGCCGAACGTTCCTCGGCAGTATATGTTATATGTATATATGGATCGGGCCGTTCGTTCTCGGCACTACTATTTTAAATATGGATCGGTTATATGTATATGGGTGTGGTGACATATGATGTCAGCACGTATGATCTGTGTTGGGAAAGTAAGTATTTTGGTATTCTGGATGATTTACTCATTTTCGGTACTTTATTTGACACATGACATCGGTAAGCATGATTCAGGTTTTGTAAATAAGCACCTTGGTATTTCGATTAATGTACTCACTCTCTTGTACCGTTGTTCCGGTTAAGCTTCTATTTTCTGTATTCCATGCTTTACATACTCAGTACATATTCCGTACTGACCCCCTTTCTTCGTGGGCTGCGTTTCATGCCGCGCAGGTACACCCAGATGATGTGAAGTTATTATAGAGGACGTTCCAGCAGAGTTGGCAAGCTCCATTTGCTCCTGGAGTGCTGCCGAGTCAGAGTTTGTATGTTATGCTTTTTATGGACCGACGTTAGATACTTTGCAGACAGAGTCGTGGGCATAGTATGTCAGTTGTGTAAGCGGCTTCATCAGCCGATATGTCATTCTATATGATGTATTAAATTCTGTTTGATTTGGAAAGCATCGAAAAGAATATGTTGAGAGGTTATTATGTATTTTATCTTTATTTGATTTTAAAAAAAAAAAAGTCTGATAAGATTATGTGTGCACTAGAGGTCTGTGGGTTCGCTCGGCTCCGGATGTGGGGCCGGGTTCCCATCACACCCTAGTGAAATTTAGGGTGTGACAAAGTGGTATCAGAGTAGGTCTGTCCTAGGGGTTGTCTGCAAAGTCGTGTCCAGTAGAGTCCTGTTTATGGTGTGAAGCGCGCCACATTTATAAACAGGAGGCTACGGGGCATCTAGGGATTGTTGACCTTCTTTCTGTCATAGATCGTGCGATAGAGCAAAGTCATAGGAAAATGAAACTCTCCAAGTGAGCCTCACATACGATGGAAGAATGCAAGTGACGATATGGAAAGGTCATAAAGGTAAGTCTGGATATATTTGTTCTATTACCTGAAACTGAAAGCCCTGGATGGTTGGAATATGATATATAGCTGTATGTTCTGTGAGACATTGTCGATCCTTGCTACGTACAGATTTTGAATAGTAGGAATGGTAAAGGAGAACTGGTCAGAATTCTTTTCAAAATCTGGGTATTTGATCTGGAACACCTAACAGGAAGAGCGTGGAAAAGGAAATATGGTAAATAGACAATAGGATGTGTTGTCTCAGAAGGGTCCCAGATTTGGCATGGCGTGAAAAATGATTGTGAGCAAGACAATTAGCAGTCCAGAGGATTAGTAAGAATAAGGTTTGCCGGAGGATTCGGAGAAAGTCGGCAATTAGTTTTGTTGCAGATTATTATGTAAGAGTGGTAAAGTGGAAATTCAAATAGACTGATACTCGAAATATTCGTAAGTAGCGGCGATGAAGGTGTGTTCGCCACCATCGGGAATCTGGAAGCCTAGGGCAGGCAATAATCATACATATAAGTGAAAAATGAACCTTGGGAATTGAAAAGGGTAAAAATAGTGAATGTACAAAGAAGGACGTGTTACGAGAATGTCTCGGAATCTGTAAGACCTCGACTAGCCCTAAATCATGTAATAAGGGCCACATGAGAAAGCGGACGTGATTATATCAGTGTTAAGGCACCGGATTCCACCAAAGTTTCGAGGTTAAACGTGCCGAGGTGGGAGGATGGGTGACCCCCTGGGAAGTGAACAAAAAAAAATTCTATATATTCTGACATAAGAGACAAATGAGATGTTAGAGTGACCTAAGGAAAAACTAAGGTATACGTGGTAGCTGGGGACCATAAAGGGTCACGCAGGACGAGACAAACTGGACTGGTAAAGAGACAGAAAGTACGCCACAGCTTTGGAATTAGGATAGGCTTGAATGACGTTTGGAAGTATTTTGTGGGCTAGTCGATAATAATTATACGTATATATATATATATATATGAATGCGTATGACTTCTCATCTGTGATTGTATCAGTGAACACGTGTGCCCCAGCGACCGGTGCTACGATATGGAAGGCACCAATTGAATAAAGATACCGAACTCCAAGTAACCACAAAGGTAAATGGTGCAAATGTTATAAGGTAAGCTGCTGTTATTCTCTCTACTTGCTAAGATTGGAAAGTTCTAATACAAGGACACATGGAAAGGAAAGAGAGTAAGTAGATGAAAGTCAAGAAGATCAACATCGGAAAGAAGTGAAAGAGAAGAAACATGATCGAACAGATATTGAATAGTATCCGAGTACGTAGCGATATGCGGTAGAGAGTAATAAGAAGATGTTTACCAGCTAAGTTGGCAAAGAATAATGAAGAGAATGATAAGACTCAAAGGATGTTTCGGATGATAACGACTATTGTACGTATGATTGGTGGTTTGGAAATTCTTGAAAGAAAGAAAGAACACAACATTTGTGAAGGGGCAAAAAGGATTCGTCGGTTACTAGAAGATAGTTCATGGCCCAGTGATTGTGTGGAATATGAGAAAATACACTATGAAAGTATATGAATCGTCGACATGAAACGATACCCAGTCATATTTGTAAAGAATCTGCATCAGAGAGTCGACAAAGGATAACTATAAAAAAAAGAACCCTCCCGAAGTATTATGACACCCCATGAGGTCAGTTGAACATTCGAGGACGAATGTTCTAAAGGGGGGGAGGATGTTATATCCCGCACTTTGTGCCTTCGGATAATTCAAGATAATTGCGGGAAGATAACAAGCAAGGCCATATTTTTATTTTGTTTGTCATACAAGTTGCTTATGAAAGTCTTGAAGTGGAAATATTAAGAAAGGCTAGGGGTAAGAAGGGAAATTCGCAAGATGACTCATAAAAATACGGAGGAAGGCTAAGGGCAAATTCGGAATTTGGAAAATAAAATTTTCACGAAGTGCAAAACAAAAAAAAAAAAAAAGAGTGGGCTTGACCACTTGGGCCAAGGTGGCCGTCCATAGTGATGGGCCAAAGCCCATATGAGACCAAGAATAAATAAGCCTTAAAAAGATGACTTATTAGTCATGTTTCTCATTTCATCTCTAGAAATTTCAATAAACAAAAAAAAAGAGGAGAAGGAGAAAAACCTCCAAGGCCATTCGGCCATAGCAACACCAACAAGAACCTTGGAAATTTTTCATCAAAAAATTTATCTCTTCTAGCTAAACAACAAATTGAAGGGTCCTTAGCAAGTTGGAGTGTTCATTAGAGCAAGAACAACACATATTCTTGCATGTTGAAAGTTCTAGCCAAGTGAAGAACCAAGGAAAGAGGTAAGGTTTAATATTTTTTTATGTTATGGATGTTTGTGCATGTTGTAGTGTATAAACAAAATGAGTGAAAATCATGAAAATACGGAAGCTTGCATGGTGGTTGTGTGTAAGCATATGGGCCGTGTGTGTGTGTTGTGTGTAGGGAGGATGGAACAATTTCTATGTAGTAATTTGATTGTTGTAGATATGTATTCTATGACGGAAATAAGAATTTGATGATTTAAATTGATGTTGGAAATGTTATGGGTTGATTTGGAAGCCAATATGATGTTAGTGTCGTTTCTTTAATTATGAGAATAATGTTGTTAGAATGTGTGTTGTTGGGATAGTTCATGAATTTGGAAGCAAGAAATGCATTAAAATTGTTTCTAGGGAAGTTGGGGAGTTTTCGGGTGAATTATGGTTTTGGTGGAATTTTTATATATTTTGTAGAATGATATGAAATGTTTTCGAATTGTATTTGAATGATCTTGAATTAGTAAATGAATATGAAAACGTTGATATTGGTTTGAAAGTGTGAAGTTGGACTAGAAGTTGTTGCATTATGTAGAAAGGGAGACTATTTATGTTAGAATGTGTTTTGTATTGATTGTTGGTGTTGTTGGTATTGCTGTGGGTGTTGTTGTTGACATTTTGGCCGAGTTTAATTCTCGGGGATGGCGCATTTACAGGGGAAATGCTGCCGAAATTTCTGTAGGCAAACGTTAACTCAAGATTGAACTTCTAAGGGCTCTAATCAATGTTTGGTAAATGTGACCAATTGTAGATTTTGGAGAGTTTGGAACTTGAGGTTGGAGTAGCGTAAAAAAGCAGAACAGGTATGTAAAGCTCTACTTTTTCTTTCTTTGGCATGTCCTAGTTATGATAGGCTATGATACGAACCTCGGGGATAACTCTACTCCTTAGAAACCCGAGCCAAATTTGATCTTTATTCATTCAATACAATTGAATTAAGTACTTTATGTTTTGTTGGAAAAGCAGCTTGAACCTTTGTAATTCTTCCAAACGGAATCAAATTGTCCCAAAACTTCCATAGATGACTCTATAAATTCTAATGTTCGTAATTTTGGAACGCCACCTCGACTTGGCCCTAGGTGGGCCAACAATTTCCGAGATCTTTTTGCATTATTCTATTTGACTTATTTCCGTACGGTAATTAAAGGAAACATTTGGCTAATGTTCCGATTACTGAACGATAGCTGTTTTAACTACTCCACTGAGTTCTATGATATATTTTGATATGTACAAACGATCTCAGAAGTTTTGCTTGACATAATCTGTCGTAACATCCGAAAGGTACGTACTATGACTATCGTTTAGTTCCTTCTCTAAATGACTTACCATTCGGATTATTCTATCGAGTCCTTGTAAATATTTTATGATGTACATGGTTTCGCACTACTCTGCTCATGCGTACCCCTATTATGTCGTTTGCCAAATCCCGGCCGTACGTTATTATTCGTACTATGTTAAGTTTGGTCCTAATGTGTATGTTATGAATATGTATATTATATGTATGGATCAGGCTGCACGTTCCGCAGCAGTATATTATATGGATCGGGATGCATGTTCCTCGGCAGTATATATTATATTATGGATCGGGCCGAACGTTCCTCGGTAGTATATGTTACATGCATATATGGATAGGGTCGAACGTTCCTCGGCATTATATATTATATTATGGATCGGGCCGAACGTTCTTTGGCAGTATATGTTATATGTATATATGGATCGGGCCGAACGTTGCTCGGCAGTATATATTATATTAGGGATCGGGCCGAACGTTCCTCGGCAGTATATGTTATATGTATATATGGATCGGGCCGTACGTTCTCGGCACTACTATGTTAAATATGGATCGGTTATATGTATATGGGTATGGTGACATATGATGTCAGCACGTATGATCTGTGTTGGGAAAGTAAGTATTTTGGTATTCTGGATGATTTACTCATTTTCGGTACTTTATTTGACACATGACATCGGTAAGCGTGATTCATGTTTTGTAAATAAGCACCTTGGTATTTCGATTAATGTAATCACTCTCTTGTACCGTTGTTCCGGTTAAGCTTCTATTTTCTGTATTCCATGCTTTACATACTCAGTACATATTCCGTACTGACCCCCTTTCTTCGGGGGTTGCGTTTCATGCCGCGCAGGTACACCCAGATGATGTGAAGTTATTATAGAGGACGTTCAAGCAGAGTTGGCAAGCTTCATTTGCTCCTGGAGTGCTGCCGAGTCAGAGTTTGTATGTTATGCTTTTTCTGGACCGACGTTAGAGACTTTGCAGACAGAGTCGTGGGCATAGTATGTCAGTTGTGTAAGCGACTTCATCAACTGATATGTCATTCTATATTATGTATTAAATTCTGTTTGATTTGGAAAGCATCGAAAAGAATATGTTGAGAGGTTATTATGTATTTTATCTTTATTTGATTTTTTTTAAAAAAAAGTCTGATAAGATTATGTGTGCCCTAGAGGTCTGTGGGTTCGCTCGGCTCCGGATGTGGGGCCGGGTGCCCATCACACCCTAGTGAAATTTAGGGTGTGACAATATGGCACTACCATCCTATCACAACAACCCATAATATCGATGCCTCACAGGGCCACAACACAATAGCATACAAATTTGGCCACACACGACCCAAAAAGCGAAACAGGAAAACGTACATACCTTATAATCTTGACGTTTCATCTTGGATTTCCTCCACGGGCTGAAATAGATGCGGGTATCTGGATCGCATGCTTTCTTCCGCTTCCCATGTTATTTCCTCTCGTTTACTGCTCCTCCATAGAACCTTAACCGAGGCTACTTCTTTGTTTCTAAGCCTCTGTACTTGCCTATCTAGTATGGCAATGGGCACTTCTTCATAAGTCAACTTTTCTGTCACTTGCACATCACTTATTGGCACGATCTTAGTAGGATCTCCCACACACATCCGAAGCATCGAGACATGGAAAAAAGGATGGACTGACTCTAAATCCGGAGGTAGATCTAATTCATAGGCTACCTTGCCCACTTTTTGTACAATCTCATAAGGTCCAATGTACGGGGGACTAAGCTTCCCCTTTTGGCCAAATCTCATTACACCTTTCATCGGTGACACTTTCAAGAATACCCAATCTTTCACTTGAAACTCTAAGTCTCTTCGGTGATTATCCGCATAGGACTTTTGATGACTTTGGGCTGCTAATAACCGATCTTGTATGAGCTTGACTTTCTCTATGGCATGCTGGACCAAGTATGGCCCTATCAGTCTGGCCTCTCCTGTTTCAAACAACCCAATTGGGGATCTACACTTTCGCCCATTTAAAGCTTCATACGGTGCCATTTGGATGCTAGAATGATAACTGTTATTGTAAGCAAATTCAATGAGTGGCAAATGATCATCCCAATTACCTCCAAAATCTATCATACATTCCCGTAACATATCTTCAAGAGTCTGAATGGTACGTTCAGCCTGTCCATCCGTCTGTGGATGAAATGCCGTGCTAAGGCTCACTTGGGTCCCTATACCCTCTTGGAAAGACTTCCAAAAGTTAGCTGTAAACGTTTTCTAAAACTCTTTGACCCCCGAATTTGGAGTATCCTACTTTCACGCAATTCACAGGGTTCAACAAGCAATCGATATTTCACGATCAAGGGTGTAATACTCTTTGTAGTAGCGGTCCTTATATATCGTATTAACAATTGAAATATGGTCGAAAGAAAAAATCTCTATTTGATAGGGCTTCTTCCTATACCTATGAATTCCATTGGACCCAGAAATGATACATTGGAAGAATATGACTTCCAAAAGTTAGCTGTAAACTGAGTCCCTCTATCGGAGATAATAGATACCGGAACACCATGGAGTCTCACTACCTCTTTAACATAAAACCTTGCATAATCTTCTGCCACATAGGTCGTTCTGACCGGTAAGAAATGAGCTGCCTTTGTGAGCCTATCTACAATCACCCATATGAAATCATACTTACGTCAAGAATGGGGTAAGCCTGAAATGAAGTCCATGTTAATCACTTCCCATTTCCAAGTTGGGATTTCTATAGTTGGAAACAATCCACCCGACTTTTGGTGCTCGATTTTCACTTGTTGACAATTGGGACATTAAGCTACGAATTCCGGTATATCTTTCTTCATTCCATTCCACCAATATATAGACTTAAGATCATGATACATTTTCGTCGCACCGGGGTAAACAGAATAACGAGAACAATCAGCTTCTCTCAAAATCTAGTGGCGTAAGCCTGCCACATCGGGAACACATAATCTGCCTCGGCATCGGAGAACTCCGTCTCCTGAAATATCAAATGAGGACTCCTCTTTCTGAGGGAGTGTATCTCTGTACTGCATTAGCATGGAATCTTCGTATTGTCGCTCTTTCACTTCTGCTACTAGCGACGAGACTGCTGAATTCTGAATAGTAGTTCAGTTGCTACCCGAGTCCACTACTCGAACTCCTAGGCTAGCTAATTGCTGGAGCTTACGAGCCATTTCTCTTTTCTCTGGTCGTACATTGCGTAAGCTTCCCATAGATCTGCGCCTAAGAGCATCAGCCACAACATTCGCCTTTCCGGGGTGATACAAGATATCAACATCATAGTCTTTTAACAACTCCAACCATCGTCGTTGCCGCAAATTTAACTCTTTCTGCTTGAAGACATACTGAAGGTTCTTATGATCCATATAAATATCCTTATGGACACCATATAAATAATGTCTCCATATTTTTAATGCATGAACCACTGCGGCCAATTCTAAATCATGGGTAGGATAATTCTGCTCATGCTTCCGCAATTGCCTTGAAGCATACGCAATCACTTTACCATGTTGCATCAATACACAGCCTAGCCCAACACCTAAAGCATCAAAATAGACAACATATCCTTCCAATCCCTCCGAAAGTGTCAAAACTGGGGCAGAAGTCAATCTACCCTTTAACTCTTGGAAACTACGTTCACAAGCATCTGTCTATTAAAACTTTGCCGATTTCTGGGTCAACTTTGTGAGCGGTGCAGAAATGGAAGAAAAGTCTTCAACAAACCTCCTGTAATAACCTGCTAAGCCCAGAAAACTATGAACCTCCGTAGGAGTTGTGAGCCTTGGCCAAGTCTTCACGGCCTCAATCTTTTGACTATCCACTCGAATACCATCGGTTGCAACAATATGCCCCAGAAATGCCACTGCGTTCAACCAAAACTCACATTTAGAAAATTTTGCAAACAATTATCGAGCTCGAAGAACTCCAAGGACAGTAAGCAAATGATCATCATGTTCTGCCTCGGATCTAGAATACACCAAGATATCGTCGATAAATACGATCACGAATAAATCCAGGAAGGGCCTGAACACATTATTCATCAAATCCATGAATACCGCCGGCGCATTCGTTAGCCCAAATGACATTACTCAGAACTCAAAATGACCATATCTTGTTCTGAAAGCTGTCTTAGGGATATCTTTCTCCTTAACTCTCACTTGATGATACTGGACATCAAATCGACCTTTGAAAACCATTTGGCACCTTGCAGTTGATCAAATAAATCGTCAATCCTTGGAAGAGGGTATTTATTCTTAATCGTCACCTTATTCAATTGCCGATAGTCAATGCACATTCTCAAGGAGTCATCTCTCTTTCGGACGAACAATACGGGTACTCCCCACGGGGATGAACTAGGCCTAATAAAGCCTTTATCAAGCAAGTCTTTCAATTGCTCCTTCAACTCTTTCAATTCTGCAGTGCCATTCTATAGGGAGGGATAGATATAGGCTTAGTGCCTGGCAACACATCAATGGCAAAATCAATTTCCCGCTCGGGAGGAAGGCCTGGAAGCTCTTCCGGGAACACATCCGGAAATTCATTCACTACGGGAACTGACTGAAGAGTCGGCAATGCAGCTTCTAAATCTTGAACCCGGACTAAATGATAGATACATCCCTTTGTGATCATCTTCCTTGCTTTTAGATAGGAAATAAACCTACCTTTTGGTGACGTCGTATTCCCTTTCCACTCTAAAACTGGTTCTCCCGGAAATTGGAAACGAACTATTTTCATTCGGCAATCAACATTGGCATAACAAGAAGCCAACCAATCCATGCCCATAATAACATCAAAATCCAGCATTTCTAGCTCGTGCAGATCAATCATGGCACGACGATCACAAATCATAATTACACAATTTCTATATAGTCAGCTAGCTATTACCGATTCACCCACGGGTGTAGACACCTCAAAAGGTTTGATCGACTCCGGTTCGACTCTAAATCGACCCGCAATATAAGGGGTAACATATGACAATGTGGATCCCGGATCAATCAAAACATATACATCATGAGAGAATACCGATAATATACCTGTGACCACGTCAGGAGAAGACTCAAGATTTTGGCGTCCAGCCAAAGCATAAACACGGTGCTGAGGACCACTGGAACTGGGAACTCTCCCTCTGCCTCTACCATGGCCAACTGGCGCATGTGAACCTGGCCCCGTAGGGCGTACAGATGCTGAAGATCCACCTACCGACACTGAAGGCTGGGTCCTACCTCTACCATGAACTGAGGGGCAATCACGCATGATATGGCCTGGTCGACCATATGAATAGAAACCATCTGAACCAGATCGGCATTGACCCCAATGCAACTTCCCACACTGGGAACATCGTGGCATGGGTGGCCTCGCCTGACCTGAATCACCTCTAAACTGGGACCCTGAAAAACTCGGACTCGGCCCTGAACGAGCAGATCTATCAAATCTCTGGCCTGAAAACCGTGGAGGTGCACTGGTCATAGAATAGCCTGAATGTGTAGGGAACTGCTGCCTGTGCCCACCTCTAAACTCGCTCGTCGGACCCAAAGATCTATTCCTCTTGCCATGTCCCCTATCTTGCTCGCGTTCACTTCGCTGCTGTTGCAAGTTTTCTTCTAAGTTCTGAGCATGGGCCTGAATGCGCGCAATGTCCCTACCGTCCTGAAGGGACATAGTCAGGCATCTATCCATCAAGTGTGGCCCTAGGCCTTTCACAAATCGGTGCACTCGGTCACCCATGTCCGCTACCATGGCCAAAGCATACCTAGCCAAGGAATTGAAGCGGAGACTATACTCTAGAGCACTCATACTACCTTGCCTCAAATTTAAGAATTTATCAGCTCTAGCTCGCCGAACCTCCGGAGGCATATAGTGTCAGAGAAAAGCATCAACAAACTCTTGCCATACCGGGGGACGTGCATTGGTGTCACGACCCTACTCCGTAGGCCGCGACTAATGTCCGTGCTGGACACTCAAACGTACCCAATAACCCAAATTAGCACACGATAGAATATTTTTAAATATAGAAGTCGCTTGGCGTTAATAGTAACCATAAATGAACCGACACCGTACATGGAAGCCGATGAGGCTGTCACAGATCATATCATACCCAAACATATACAGAACCCACACAAGTATGTCTACAGACCTCTACAGAACATAACAGAATCATAAGACGGGACAGGGCCCCGTCATACCCCTGAATAACATACATATATATAATAGCGGCAGACTGTACCAATATACAGGCTCTGAACAAAAGAGCGCTCCCAATATAGCAGAATAGATGTCCTAGGCAGGCGGTCAGCAAACCTGTCTTCTGTACCTGCGCGGCATGAAAACGCAGCCCCCGAGGAGAGGGGGTCAGTACGAAATATGTACTGAGTATGTAAAGCACAGAACGTAGTAAACAAAGTCATAATCAGAACAGAAGGTACAGAAAATGGACAAAATATCTAGATTAGCAAAATATTGATCATAAAGCATAAATAGTATTTGTTGAAAACATATGTCGTACCTGGTCCCAATACGGAACAAGATCATAATCGAAACAGGGCTTACAGAGAAGTGAGTGTGACATCCGGAGTATTAAATGCATATTTTCAAAACATGAGGAGTGTGTTCAGAAACATACATCATATCATGTCCGGCCCCTGCCAAGGGCTCGACAAACAGATCGTGGCCACCCCCCGACGCTGGTGCCACCATACATACGGAACAGAGTAGGGGATAACCCCGTAACATAACATATCATATCAGATGGCCATATCAGATCATAGCATATCAGAATGTGTGTACATAGCACAGCATACTCCAAAACCCATGTACATATATACCTGCCCCCTCACATCCAGGCACGGCGAACAATGCAGTGGAATACGCTTGACAACATATCCTGGCCTGGGCTCAGTGTGGGAAACATTGAGGCATCCACGAATGGAGTAGTGAGAGACTAAATGCAATAAAAATATCATAGATTTCGAGAGACTCATTGAGGCATATCGAATGACAAATCAAATCAATGAAGTCGGACGGAATCATAGCAAGTGTATGTCATATGTCATAATGAGTTACGGAAGAATAGTCCTCCTGAAATCTTTTTCATATTCCAAAATGGCTTACCAAACTCGAGGGAGTCAGTAAACGATTTTCCTTAGTAGTTGAAAGGATAGTTAAAACATTTTATTTTATATTGTTCGAAAATAAGGCAATAGTACGATAAGAGAGCAAAGCGGGAATAGTGGAGCTAAACGTAATACAAAATATCGTACCTTTACGGAGACTCAATATAGTATCCAGAATAAGTATCATTAGTAGTTGGAAAAGTAGTTAAGACGTTTTCTTAAAAATCGCTTGAAATCAAGATACAAATCGTCATAAGGGTAAAATCGGAAATAGTGGGCCCGCCTCGGGACAAACAAGGCGGCGGGCTCAATTTGCGTATTTCAAACTTATGGGGTCACCTACAGAGGTCTTAGCGATGTTCCATAACTTTCTAGGCAGTTTGGAGAAGTTTGCATAATTTTTCAATAAAGTATACTTAAAGGGGTCAATCCTATTGAACGAAAAAGTGATAATTTCAAACGCGGATTCCGACGGGCAGAATATCTTCTGAGGCCCGAATCCGCTCCTAGTATACCTAGGACATGCCAAAAGAAGGATCGGGGTAGCTTTACATACCTTTTACACACTTTACGCCTTTCCAAGTTCACTTCCCGTTTCGTCCAAAATCTGCAAATGGTCACATTTACCAAATGTTAACCATAAGGCTTTAGGCTTAAATCTAAAGTCAACACTTTTCTACAAAAATTTGGGCAGCATTTCCCCTGTACATATAGCATCCCCGAGAATTCAACTCGGCCAAAATAATCAACAACAACCCAAGAGCAATACTAGGAACAACCATAATAACCACAAAACACAATATGGCACCACTATTCTTCTTTCCGACATAATACGATAACTTTCATTCTGACTTCACACTTTCAAACTAAGCTCAATGTTTTCATATTCATCATTAATCAAGACCATTACAATGCCATTTAGAAGCACCTCATATCATTTCTACAAAATATTCACGAGATATACAAAATATACAAACTTTCCGCCAAAGTCATAATTCATTCAAAACTTCTAATCTTTTACATACTTATTCATAACATGTTTCCATCTTTTAAGTTCATCAACAATCATGACAATTTGCATCTTAACAACTTCAACCAAATTTATTCCACTTTCATTCTCAATATGAATTCCATCATACACACAATTAGAATATAACATAAAATTCAACTCATATATGTATACCACATATATACACTCACGGCTATACACTATATTCCATACCCACTTTGAAATCTTCCATTTTTCCATACAATCAATTCATTCCCACATACTACAACACAAACAAGACTTCATAACACAAATAAAAGGGATGAATTCTTACCTTTTTCCTTAGTCTTCTTCACTTAGCCCAAGTGTGAGATTGATGGAACAAGTGCTCTATTCTCCCAAACAATTGCACCAAGTTGTAGAGGACACTCAATTTAGTGGGAAAATCTCATGATAATAATTTTTGGATCAAAAATTTGAGAGGTGAAATTGGAGAGCAAGGGCCGAATGGCCCTTTTCTTTAGCTCCTCTTGTTCTTGTTTTATGTTCTTGAACATTCTAAGGGTAAACACACCTATATATTGCTCACTTAATTTAATTAGTCACATGACCATTTTCATGGGTTGGGCCATGGCATGTTGGCCGGCCACCCCTCTAATTATTGGGCCTCATTTTGATTTTTTTTTTGAGCCCAAATGATTATGGATCCTATTTTTGTAATTCCCGAAACTAATTTCCAAAATTCCAATTTTGCCCTTAGCCTTCCTCCGTATTTCTGCATCAATATTTTTCGTGAATATTACGCATGTGTTAAATAAATTAAGAACATATCCTTATTTCCTTCAAGGCAAGATTGTTTCAAATTTTTCCAAATGCGCAAAAACACGGGATATAACATCCTCCCCCCCTTTTGAACATTCGTCCTCGAATGTTAAATTAGCCTTATAGGTCTTACAAACACTTCAGGGGAGTTTCTTCTTATGAGTAGCGCACATGAATTATTTACCAATTAATATAACAAGTTTAGAGATTTAGATCACCTGTAGGTGTAGAGAACAAGTGAGGGTATTTTTCCTTCATTTCATCCTCTGCTCCCCAGGTCGTTCCTTCTTTATTATTGTTTCGCCATAAGACTTTAACAGAGGGTATATCTTCGGTACGCGGGCTCCTCACCTGACGATCCAGAATAGCGACAGGTTGCTCGTCTTAAGAAAATTTCTCCATCACCTGAATATCATTCACTGGAAATGTTCTGGAGGGATCACCAACACATTTGCGGAGCATGGACACATGAAATACCGGATGTATCGCTTTCAAATCAGATGGCAGATCTGGCTCATAGGCGACATTCCCAATCTTTCGAATAATCTGATAAGGTCCGATATATTGCAGACGGAGCTTACCCTTTTTGTCGCATCGCACCACGCCTTTTATAGACGATACTCTCAAAAATACACAATCACCGACCTGGAACTCCAAGGGTCGACGTCGTTTATCAGCGTATGACTTCTGTCGACTCTGAGTTGCTAATAGTCCCTCTCGGATAAGTTTCATCTTATCAACCGCCTGTTGGATCATACCTGGGCCTATTAGTTCTGTTTCGCCAATATCAAACAAGCCGATCGGTGACCTACATTCTCTGCCAAACAAAGCCTCATACAGAGCCATCTGGATGCTAGACTGGTAGCTGTTATTATAAGAAAACTCAATCAACGGCAGATGACTATCCCAGCTGCCTCTGAAATCAATAACACAGGCTCACAACATATCTTCTAGCGTTTATATAGTGCACTCGGCCTGCCCGTCGCTCTGGGGATGGAATGCTATGCTTAGACTCACCTTAGTCCCTAATCTTTCCTGAAAAGATCTCCAGAAATTTGCCATAAAATGGGCACCTCCGTCAGTGGTAATAGATGTAGGAACTCCGTGGAGTTGCACAATTTCTTTAATATATAGTCTAGCATAATCCTCCGCTGAGTAAGTGGTTCTGACGGGAAGAAAGTGGGCTGATTTTTTTTGTCGGCCTATCCACAATAATCCAAATAGAGTCATACTTCCGCGGAGTGCGAGGCAACCCTGTAATGAAGTCCACTTGGCTTCTGATGTTCAATTCAAACCTGCTGGCAATTCGGGCACTGGGTAACGAACTCTGCGATGTCCCGTTTCATGCCATTCCACAGTATAAGCATATAAGTTCATGGTACATTTTAGTGGATTCAGGATAACAGAATACCGAACATTATGCGTTTCGCCCATAATTGGCCGTCGCAGCCCTGCAACGTCAGGCACACATAATCTGCCTCTGTATAATAATACCCCATCAGGTGAGATCTCAACTGGGTCCCTTTCTTATCAAGGGTTGTATCTTTGTACCATACCAGAATAGAATCCTCGAACTGACACTGTTTTACCTCTTCCCTAATCAACGATTCAGCAACTTCTCGGACAAAATCCCAATATCTCCAGAATCGACCAAACGGACTCCAAGGCTAGCTGACTAAAGAGTTTTACAGACCAATTCTTTATCTCTGAATGTACGCCGGTTAAGCCGTCCGTAGACTCACGACTAAGTGTGTCTATCACAGCTTTAACTTTTCTAGAGTGGCACAAAATATTAACATCATAATCTTTCAATAATTTGAACCATCTTCTCTGCCGCGAATTCGGCTCCCTTTTTCTTAAAACGTATACTGGCAGCCCTTAGGATTCGTATAAATATCAACGCAGGCCCCATATAAGTAATGCCGCCATATCTTTAAAACACGAATCACCGTAGCTAGTCCCAGATCATGAGCGAATTAATTTTCCCTCGTGCGGTCTGAGCTGCCGGGGAACATAGGCTATAATCTGACCATCCTCAGAGAACTACGTATTTCCGTCGACGTCGAAGGCCTAGGCCAATCCTTTATCGCTTCAATCTTCTGCATGTCAATTGTTTTCATTTATACTTACTTTACTTTACTTTCATTCGCTCCCCCCTATTCAGGGTTATACTCCTACCATATCCATGTTTTTTCTCTCTGACCTGCAACTAAATTTTCTCTTCGAGACATTAACAGAATCACAAGTATGTAGTACGCAATCTTATCCGATAACTGGGACTCAAGTAATATAATTAACATAGTTGTTTATCTCATAATAATCACATTCTTCCTTCATACCCATTCCTTACCTGTCATTCTATTTGCTCGACAATCGAATCATTCGATATTCACATAATTCATCATTTCATACCATAAGTTATCCTTTGCCCTGCACTATTTCATTTTGGTTTGATTTTCGCAATTAATTTCGTGCTTTGCCCGTCGACTCTTTTAGAGACTCTGCTTAATCACGTTTCTTATGGTTCACTCTTTCTGACATTTTGATCTCCTTACCATCCACTCAATTATTCTCTTTTCTTTCCAAACATCGTTGTAGCAGAACCTTCCAATCTCAACCGGTAGCCAAATGAATATCAGTTTATTTCATAACATCTGTACCATACCTTTCCCTTTTTCTCGTAAATTCTGTCCAGCTAACGTTTTCCATATATTGCAACGCTGGCTATTAGGGTTCACCAATCGATCGACATAGTCATAAATGGGGGCCGTACACATACGTATATATATCACTGCCATTTCCTTTACAATACATCTTCAATCACTTGCTCAAATTTACTCTAATTTCAGAGCTACGCTGCTTTTTTTTCTTCCTTTTAGCAATCTAATCCGTCTCAGCTCATGTGACCCCTATAAAGTTTCTAACCATTCCACATATCCTAATTCCATTTAGGTTACCCCAAATTTCCTATTCGTCTCTCATATCTATGTTGCGAAAATTTTGTACATTTCCCAGGGGGTCACCCATCCAGAATTGCTCTGGCCATGGCACGCTTAACCTTACAACTTTAATGCATTTAAGCACGTTAAGGCCGGCATAATTACGTCAACTGCCCCGCGCGACCTTGGTCAAGTAATTTAAGGCAAATCGGGGTCTTAACAACTTTCAAAACGTTCTCGTAGCGGGTCCCACCCCGATTTAGAGGAGATTCTTTTACTTTTCTAACTATATAGTTACCGTGTCGCCCCTGTAAATCCTCAATATTTACCTCCATGCGTGTGTATATATATACTTTTAGACAGCTCACGGGTTTAGGTTTTTATTCCACAGATCCCATCTCCAACCAGTCGATGAGAACTGATAAAATGTTACAAACTAGAATCCGACGAACCTCGCGGAATCTCTTAGCACTTAACTCACATAATTACCTCCATATTTGTGTATATGTATATTTGAGTCGTGAGCGAACCACTCAATTCCCGACTTCTTGTCATACGTTTTGTATTTTTCCAATTAGAGGAAATTTGCTCGTCGGACATTTTTGCCCTTCCGCATATTTTGCCCTTCACATGGGCTATGCTAAAACAAAATGGGGTTAGAACATATTTCTGGTCCCTCCAAATAAATTGAATTCGCTACTCGTATATGCTTTCTCGAGATAAAATTTTCCATATGAGGATAACGCTTCTTACAAATGACATGGAGGGTATCTCTTAAAATTTTAACCCAACATAAGAGATTTACCCTATCGGTATCGACTTTCAAGACATATTAAGAATTTAGATCTTATTTTCCTGTTTATATTTCTGGAAAAATTTGGGCAGAGGTTCCTCTGTATTTCTTACTATCCCAAAACCTGTACACAGGAAATACCAACCATGCCTCACAGGGCCAACACATATACGTATATACATATCGTATCATATCGCATCATAGCCACACGGGGCTAACAATTTCAAATAAAAGTATCAGAATGCCGAGGCTTACCTCACATGCCCAACTCGAACTGCACCTGCTACACTTTCCATGTTTGTTTCTCTTTTTAATATTCGACTTTATGTTTTAATCGTACTTTAGGATACCTTACCCAGCATACATCTCTCATACCATTGCTTACCGGAGTACTGTGTAGCTTCCAATATTAGCAGGCGCTGTCTTACTTCGATACCGTTCACCAGCTACAATTAAGGGTTAGTAAAGAAAGGAATTCATTTCCTACAGTTGGCTCTATCGCACGATCTAAGAATCAAAGAAAGGCAACACCTAGATGTCCTGTAGCCTCCTATTTATAGATGTGGTGCACAACACACCGATAAACAGGACTCTACTAGACACGGTATGTACACACTCCGAGGACGAACTGCTCTGATACCACTTTTGTCATGACCCAACTCCGTAGGCCGCGACTAGTGTCCGTGTTGGACACTCAAACGTACCCAATAACCCAAATTAGCACACGACAGAATATTTTTAAATATAGAAGTCGCTTGGCATTAATAGTAACCATAAATGAACCGACACTGTACATGGAAGCCGATGAGGCTGTCACAGATCATATCATACCCAAACATATACAGAACCCACACAAGTATGTCTACAGACCTCTACAGAACATAACAAAATCATAAGATGGGACAGGGCCCCGTCATACCCCTGAATAACATACATATATATAATAGCGGCAGACTGTACCAATATACAGGCTCTGAACAAAAGAGCGCTCCCAATATAGCAGAATAGATGTCCTAGGCAGGCGGTCAGCAAACCTGTCTTCTGTACCTGCGCGGCATGAAAACGCAGCCCCCGAGGAGAGAGGGTCAGTACGAAATATGTACTGAGTATGTAAAGCACAGAACGTAGTAAACAAAGTCATAATCAGAACAGAAGGTACAGAAAATGGACAGAATATCCAGATTAGCAAAATATTGATCATAAAGCATAAATAGTATTTGTTGAAAACATATGTCGTACCTGGTCCCAATACGGAACAAGATCATAATCGAAACAGGGCTTACAGAGAAGTGAGTGTGACATCCGGAGTATCAAATGCATATTTTCAAAACATGAGGAGTGTGTTCAGAAACATACATCATATCATGTCCGGCCCCTGCCAAGGGCTCGACAAACAGATCGTGGCCACCCCCCGACGCTGGTGCCACCATACATACTGAACAGAGTAGGGGATAACCCCGTAACATAACATATCATATCAGATGGCCATATCAGATCATAGCATATCATAATGTGTGTACATGGCACAGCATACTCCAAAACCCATGTACATATATACCTGCCCCCTCACATCGAGGCACGGCGAACAATGCAGTGGAATACGCTTGACAACATATCCTGGCCCGGGCTCAGTGTGGGAAACATTGAGGCATCCACGAATGGAGTAGTGAGAGACTAAATGCAATAAAAATATCATAGATTTCTAGAGACTCAATGAGGCATATCGAATGACAAATCAAATCAATGAAGTCGGACGGAATCATAGCAAGTGTATGTCATATGTCATAATGATTTACGGAAGGATAGTCCTCCTGAAATCTTTTTCATATTCCAAAATGGCTTACCAAACTCGAGGGAGTCAGTAAACGATTTTCCTTAGTAGTTGAAAGGATAGTTAAAACATTTTATTTTATATTGTTCGAAAATAAGGCAATAGTACGATAAGAGAGCAAAGCGGGAATAGTGGAGCTAAACGTAATACAAAATATCGTACCTTTACGGAGACTCAATATAGTATCCAGAATAAGTATCATTAGTAGTTGGAAAAGTAGTTAAGACGTTTTCTTAAAAATCGCTTGAAATCAAGTTACAAATCGTCATAAGGGTAAAATCGGAAATAGTGGGCCCGCCTCGGGACAAACAAGGGGGCGGGCTCAATTTGCGTATTTCAAACTTATGGGGTCACCTACAGAGGTCTTAGGGATGTTCCATAACTTTCTAGGCAGTTTGGAGAAGTTTGCATAATTTTTCAATAAAGTATACTTAAAGGGGTCAATCCTATTGAACGAAAAAGTGATAATTTCAAACGCGGATTCTGACGGGCAGAATATCTTCTGAGGCCCGAATCCGCTCCTAGTATACCTAGGGCATGCCAAAAGAAGGATCGGGGTAGCTTTACATACCTTTTACGCACTTTACGCCTTTCCAAGTTCACTTCCCGTTTCGTCCAAAATCTGCAAATGGTCACATTTACCAAATGTTAACCATAAGGCTTTAGGCTTAAATCTAAAGTCAACACTTTTCTACAGAAATTTGGGCAGCATTTCCCCTGTACATATAGCATCCCCGAGAATTCAACTCGGCCAAAATAATCAACAACAACCCAAGAGCAATACTAGGAACAACCATAATAACCACAAAACACAATATGGCACCACTATTCTTCTTTCCGACATAATACGATAACTTTCATTCCGACTTCACACTTCCAAACTAAGCTCAATGTTTTCATATTCATCATTAATCAAGACCATTACAATGCCATTTAGAAGCACCTCATATCATTTCTACAAAATATTCACGAGATATACAAAATATACAAACTTTCCGCCAAAGTCATAATTCATTCAAAACTTCTAATCTTTAACATACTTATTCATAACATGTTTCCATCTTTCAAGTTCATTAACAATCATCACAATTTGCATCTTAACAACTTCAACCAAATTTATTCCACTTTCATTCTCAATATGAATTCCATCATACACACAATTAGAATATAACATAAAATTCAACTCATATATGTATACCACAAACATACACTCACGGCTATACACTATATTCCATACCCACTTTGAAATCTTCCATTTTTCCATACAATCAACTCATTCCCACATACTACAACACAAACAAGACTTCATAACATAAATAAAAGGGATGAATTCTTACCTTTTTCCTTAGTCTTCTTCACTTAGCCCAAGTGTGAGATTGATGGAACAAGTGCTCTATTCTCCCAAACAATTGCACCAAGTTGTAGAGGACACTCAATTTAGTGGGAAAACCTCAAGACAATAATTTTTGGATCAAAATTTTGAGAGGTGAAATTGGAGAGCAAGGGCCGAATGGCTCTTTTCTTTAGCTCCTCTTGTTCTTGTTTTATGTACTTGAACATTCTAAGGATAAACACACCTATATATTGCTCACTTAATTTAATTAGTCACATGACCATTTTCATGGGTTGGGCCATGGCATGTTGGCCAGCCACCTCTCTAATTATTGGGCCTCATTTTGAATTTTTTTTTTTGAGCCCAAATGATTATGGATCCTATTTTTGTAATTCCCGAAACTAATTTCCAAAATTCCAATTTTTCCCTTAGCCTTCCTCCGTATTTCCGCATCAATATTTTTCATGAATATTACACATGTGTTAAATAAATTAAGAACATAGCCTTATTTCCTTCAAGGCAAGATTGTTTCAAATTTTTCCAAATGCGCAAAAACACGGGATATAACAATTGGCTCCCCGCGAATCCATCCAAACCGTATACCATTGGATCGAGACATCACTCAGTCTATATGATGCTAGCTTCATCGATTCGGTGCCCGAAGCATAACATCAATGAAATCCTGAGGGTCCTCTTCCGGCATTGACCCAAAGAATTCCTGAGGGTTCAAAGTAATGAAGTCGCGGGCCCTTGCACTAACAACCCTATCACCTTGCCATGAACGTTTCCTCTGAGTGTGGGTCGCAACCAATTGATTCAGCAAATTAATGGCCTCTTTCACATCTTGGCCCGAAGCATCCGGTGAAGGAGCCGGAGGTGCTGGAGCTGAGGCTGAGGCTCCCTCACGCTCCTCAGTAATAGGCACTGTCTGGGAGGACTGAGATTGAGCCGCACTCTGGGACTCACTTTCCTCTACTACCGGTGGCGGTAGTCTTTCAGCCTGCTTTTCTGCCACCGTCTTGCCCTTTTGGGATGTTGTAGCCTTTCTCTTTACAAGCATTTCTGCAATACACAACACACGGTTAAGGAACAAGAATTTTATATCATAGCTCTATCGCACGATTCTTATGAAGAAAGAAGGTCAATCATTCCTATAATGTCTGCAGTTTCTTGTTTATAAGTGTGGCGCGCAACACACCCATAACCAAGACTCTACTAGACACGGCCCGTAGACACACCCTAGAACTGAACTGCTCTGATACCACTTTTGTCACGACCCGTCTAGAGGGCCGCGACGAGCACCCGGTGCTAGCCCACCCGGGCACCCCTTAACTCACTTTTACGCTTACATCTAGGTGAGCCATACAATTAAACATATAAATCTATTCGTTAATCATACTAGTCTCATTGGACGACAATGCCTTTATATAATGATTGGCATCTATGCCACATCAACGTACATGAGCTGACAAGGCTATCAAAATGATATACAAAATATGGGCCGACAAGGCCAGACATATCTAACCATATACAAACGACTACGAGCCTCTAAGAAGAGTATAACATATCACATGAGCGGGACAGGACCCCGCTATGCCCGTAATTATATACACAAAAGAATAAGTACCCAAAAGCTATAGCTCCGAATGAAATGGAGCTCTGCTATGTAATCTCTGAGTAAGCAGCTATGGATCGAGCCTGTCTCTCTGTGCACCTGCGGGCATGACACAGCGTCCACAAACAAAAGGACGTCAGTACGAAACTGAGTATGTAAAGCTTGATCAATATCGACATAGAAGCATAAATAGCAACATAAGAAATAGCATAAGATGGGAGATGGCAATATCATCGTCATATGTGCTTGCTTGCCTTTCATAGGAACTTTCCATTTCTAATATGTATTTGTATACATACATCATTGTCCGTATTCCACAATAGTACTCGTACCATATTAGTGCTCGTATTCGTAAACATGCCCTTATTCACATTCACACACATAGTTATATCATATCATATACATAATCATGTCATATACATAGCATACCCGACCACGTAGGATCGGTGTTTCATACATATCCTTATATAACATACCCAACCATGTAGATTCGGTGTTTCACGTACCCGACCATATATATAGGCTCGGTGATCATACATACCTGGCCAACCAAGGCTCAGTGTTACACGTACCTGGCCCTACCAAGGCTCAGTGTTGTCCATACCCAACTGCAGTGGTGTGCGCGCGTTACGTACACATACATACATATACATCTATACATATACTACCCGGCCATATAAGCTCGGTGTTTCATAGTAGCCATACGATCGCATCCATACATCTAGCTCATAAGCATCTATACTATTATCATTACTATCCTCATCGTCATCATTACTATTATCGCTATTACCATTATAGTCGTCATCAATATCATTATCACTATTAACGTCATTCATCACACTTATCCTTATAGGCTTACTCGTCATACGAGAAACTTGGTACAATCGTAGCATATCAAGAATCGTGAGCTTAATAGCTCGGAAGATCGAATCATTTATGAGACATCATAGACTTATGGAATATTTAGATGTTTGGCCCAAGAACCATGCCTTATTAAAGAAGGGTTAGCCTTACATACCTTTCCGTTCAACTATTTTACACTTGCGCGTTCTCCTCCAATGCAAGCGTTTCTACCTTCATTAAAGTCATACTACCATTAAAATCGATAGCTAGCATATATGACTAAAGCTAGAGAAAATCGGACAACATCTCCTCTATTTATACGAAATTTCCTCCATAACATATATCAACTCCCAAACGTCAATAACACATTCGCAATACCATAACAATAGTCATTACTCATTCACATTATCCATATTTCTAGACTTACATTCAAATCATCCATATCCATGTCCATAACACACAACGACGTCCATGCACATACATTGCTCATCTCATGTTCTCAACATCATTTATAACGCATTTACATCACAATACATCAAGAACCATAACTCAATTCAAACCATCTCTCCAAATGACACTATTCCATATTCATGACCCCTTTTACCATACCCTTCTACAATCCATGTATTTCAACTCTTAAATACCTTAAACAACATAGAAATATCATTAACCTTACCTTAGATGTTGTAGGAATAAGCTTTAGTTGATAATACTCCACTTGAGCAAAAACCCTAGTTTATCTCCATGAGATTTCTTGACTTGAATGACCTTTAATGGGTTTGCTTGCACTTGATTCACTCGTTTAATGTTGTTGATCACCAATTACCCTTGAAGGGGTGGAGAGATGTTTTAGAGAGAAGGGGTGGCAAGGGAAATGAAATGAAATATAAGTTGGCCTTTTCATTTATTGAGCCAAAATTTGCCCCGACCAAATATACGGACCAACATACGGTCCGTATCTATTGTATGAGCCGCATGTTTGGTCGTACATTTGGTCCAGGGACTTGAGCCATTCTGGGCAGATTATACGGTCCCAAACATACGGACCGTATAATTTATACGGCCAGTATGTTTGGCCGTATAATCCCCAGTGATCCTGAAATTCGTTTCGCCGATTCGTTTGATCTCCAATCCTTGTGAAAACTTCTTAACACTTGTTCAACACTTCAATACCAATCTAAGGGACGTTATCACACTTCTCCAAGACATCATTAAGTTCTCGTTAACTCATTACTCGCATTTCCTTTCCAATACTTATTAAATACTTTCCTTATGTTAGCAAACTTTCTCGTCTTACATCGGATGCCTTTGAAATCTCACTTAGGGTTATCAAATGCCATTTCTTACTCATGGAAATATCGTATACTTGCACTCCTAACTAGTTCATTCACTTGAGAACAAGTTTTAGAGTTTCCTTCATTTACCATTTGCTTTGTAGTGGAAATGTAAGTATAATGTATCGCAAAAGCTTCCTTCGAATTATCAACAAGAGTATAGCATGAACGAAACAAGATATTGGATATCGACTCCAAATCCAACTAAGAATAGAGTACTTATGTTTTACGTTCTTTAGGAGTCATATAACAGGGATCATGCCAAAATATGAAAGAAGGGTTAGCCTTACATACCTTGTCGCTTACGTGATTAGCTTAACATATGCTTCCAAACACTAGCCCATCCACAATCAAGGTAAAAGAAACCATGGAAAACTTGAAAAAGGTTCATATACCTCCCTAAGCTCGTAATTAACTTCCGTAAATTCGGGCAGCACTTTCTCTGTAATCTTCGCTTCCCTCTAATTTCAATTCAATTTAACAACACAATCAGCAATTAATGACAACAACAACCATCTCGTATAAGCCTGTTTAAATTCAAAGCATCAACTCCCAAAGATATAAACCAAAACAGCCCAGTACACGCTTTGTATACGATATCTTCATACACTTTATTCTCCCAAATTCAAGAACAGCAACTTATCAACAACATCAACAACAATATCAAAAATTATTTTATATCAATATCCAACTAATCCTATCCATTTAATCATACCAAAACAGCCCCCAAGTCATTTGATAGCCAAAAATTATAACTGAACTTTCAATGTCATTTTCTCTATTCTAACCCGTCAAATCTATCAATGATCAGGGTAAGAACATCATTAAAATCTTAAACATACCTTATATGAGCAGCCACCACGAAAACAACATTCCCCAAGTACAAATTTTAGCTTAAATGACGGTAACAACTTCTACTACACTTTACTCTTCACGAGCCTCGGGATTCGGGGCCTCGAACTTGATCGATTCTCCACTTTCTCTCTCTAACTCTCCTCTCTCTCTATCTAAAATATTCTGGAACTTTGGTATGAAAATGAGGCAGATAAGGCTGAAAATTTCCCTTAAATAGCAAGGGAAGTGGGCCTGATCCGACTTGGAATCGGGTTGGGCCCAGCCCACTGCCCAGCTTGACATTTCTGCCTTAAAACGTTCATAACTTTTTATCCCTATGCCACATCCAGGCCCACGACCTATGGTTTGAAAGGTATTTCAATTATCTAACACTTAAATTTTAGGAGTTTTCCCAAATTCCCAAATAATGATGGGGTTATGGCCTCCCGAAGTCAGATCACCCGAAAACGTAACTTAAAAACATCTTTTTGGAGGGCTTTCACTTTGATTTGGCTCAAGGGTCCTTCTTGAGTTGTGTTTAACTTCACATATTTTATCCATATAACTTTTCATATGTCCTTTATAAAATCTCGACGTGTGGACCCCACCGCAGCTTACAATTATGAGGGCTATATATCTTTTAACGTATCATTCCAATCATATTGTACGAATTCCAAATATCATACTCATGCTATCCTCATGCTAATACAGTAGAATTTCATCCTTTATACTTGTAATATTTGCTCCTCCTTGAGTTCACATTAAGCCGTCTGCAGCCTTAGTAACATGAAATTTTCTGGGGCGTAACACATGCCTAGCCAGTGAGTTAAAACGGAGGGTATACTGTTGAGCACTCATATTTTCTTGCTTTAGATTCAAGAACCTATCAGCTCGGGCCCTTCGAACCTCAGGTGGCAAATAATGGTAGATGAAAGCACCTACGAACTCCTGCCAGACCGGGGGAGGTGCATTTTCCTTCCTCGGTGATATCCAATTATTGCACCATAGAACGGCGACATCCCGCAACCTATAGGAGCCAACTCCACTGACTCAGTATCGGAAGCATGTATTATTCTTAGCATTCTCAACATCTCATCTATGAAACCCCGCGGGTCTTAATCCGGCCTTGACCCGAAAAATTCTAGGGGATTCAAACTCATAAAATCATGGGCTCTGACACTAGTCGCTCTTTCACCTGAACCCGCACTCTGTCGCTGAGCCTGAGCAGCAACTAGCTGAGTCAATAACTGAATAGCCTCGGTCATCTGATGATCTGAAGCACCCGATTGAGGGACTGGAGGCACTGGAGCTGGAGCTGAGGCCCTTCATGCCCCCCTACAATAGGCAGGGTGGGAGAAGTCCAAGATGGAGCCTCATCGTGGGACTTACCCTCTTCTATATTTACCGGTGGCTCTTGTTCAGTCCGTCTTCCTGTCGCAGTCCTGCCTTTCTGGTCCGCTGTTGCTTTCCTCTTCACAGGTATATCTAAAATCATAGCGCACAATTAGGGAAAAGATAAATCATATGATATAGCTTGATCGCACAATCTATGAAGAAAGAAAGACGGTCATTATTCCTAAATGCCCCGCAGCTTTTTGTTTATAGGTGTGGCGCGCTTCACACCCATAAACAAAACTCTACTGGACATGGCTCGTAAACATACCCTAAGACGGAACTGCTCTGATACCAATTTGTTCACGACCTAACTAGTGGGCCATGACGGGTACCCGGAGCTGGCTACCGAGCACTACTCATCATTCTAGCTATCCTTTCCAAGCTGAATGAATATAGTTTCTCAAAGTATTACTTACTATGAAACGATCACTACATATCTCCCAAAAGAATGAATTTACATACATGGGCCCATAAGGCTCCAAAATGAGGTACAAATATACACTAGATAGACCGTATCGCATATACTACCCACACATAATTATCTACAAGCCTTTAACTGGAATACTGAAATCATAAGGACGGAATAGGACCCTGCCATGCCCCAATATGTACGCAAAATAATATACCAAGAAGTGGCAACCCCGGGGTAGTGGAGTGCTCCTACATATCTGCTGATAAGCTCTTAGGAGTCCGAACAATCTCCCTATCTACCTGCGGGCATGAACACAACGTCCATAACAGAAAAGGATGTCAGTACGAACAATGTACTGTGTATGTAAGGCATGCATATTCTTACACTATTAGGATGTCAACTAAGCGTATAAGGTTGATGCATTCCATTTGTTCCGGAGATGCCAAGAGTCAGCATGGTCTTATAGGCCTTGTCCCGACTACGTTACATATGTTTTCTGGTAGAGGCTTGTAGACAGTTATAGTCAGATGATGTCCAGACTTAATATTTCATATGTTGTCACATAGGTGATTATAATAGCCTTGTTGGCTCGTATAGTATGTCCAGCATATCCATATAGATAAATCTTTCAGATTAATAAAAGCATATTTTCTTTATAAGTCTATTGAGCATCATATGATGGCCCTATCGGCCCACCTATATTCCTATTGATGTCATAGATGTACGTCAGATGGTACTTGACTAATATAGTCAGGTGCCTGTCAATGAAAGAAAATGACCAAGTTAACAACAAGGCCAAAAAGTAAGGAAGGAGAAAAAATTACTAGAAGAATGCGATGAAGGACAATAGAAGAGCTACTGGAAATCGCAATATAGAAAGAATGAGACACACAACATTCAAACCTCCTAAGTATCCAAAGTCTAGGATGTGAAGATCGATGCGGCAAGCTGCGAGCTATTTTATGAGTTTATGCACATATGGAATAACATTGACGTTCAAGAAGATAATGAAACTAGTTTAACATTCGAGGACAAATGTTCCTAAGGGGGGAAGGATGTTACACTCCGTACTTTTATACGTTGAGTTTCATCATGAGTTAATCGACATTGATTTAGAAAGAAAACTTTTGGTCGAGGTCATAAGATATTCTACATGATCATCCTATTTATATGAGAGTTCATAATCATGTTTGGTAAGTGTTGGAATGGTTGGACGTCAAAGGAATCGGAAAGAATAAGTTTCATCGAAAGTCGGCAAATTTGAGAATGTTATTACCCATACTTTTGGGGTAAAACTAGGGGTACATAACATGCTAAGAAGGTTCATTTCATGAGGTATTTTAGTCATATGATAGTATTGTTTTAAGTTTTGAAGTCAAGTGAGTTGTAAAATAAAAGTCGACAAAAGTCATCACAAGTTACGTTCATAAGTTTGCTTAGATTTGGGTCAGATGTCACTAAGCCTTTATCCCTATCTACTTGGAGTTACAAGGTGATGCACCTATAAATTTAAAGCTATACGAGTCTACGTTCTAATGCATAAAACCGTTTGTAAATATGACATCGGATTAGAGAGATATTCACGTTTTTCCGAGACTGCGCAGGCAGCTAGTTTGGGCACCACTATGGTGGTGGCCGACCTTCAGAGCTATAAATTGTGTTGTAGAAATCATTTTCACCATTTTTAAAGGATCTTTTTACGGCTAAAATAATAAGTAAAATAGTTGCGGAATTTAAAGGAAAATACTTACAAAAGTTGAAAACTTTTTATTCAAACATTGAAAGCACACATGGAAGATTTACAGAGAGGATAGGGGGAAGGCTGTTTCGAAGTTGAGGGTGAATTTCAAATGCCTTACTAGTTATATCTTGAGAGTCTTAAATAGACCCCGGAAATAATTAACATCTCCTGGATGATTACAAGTGGACGGCTATCTTTAAAGATGCCTTCTGGTTTTGCCTTTTGAAAAGTTGGACGGCTGCTTTTGTCAAAGTTGTCAGCCACTTCTCTTTTTGTAAAGTTGGACAGCCGCTTTTGAAAAGTTGTCGACCATTTGCTTTTTACCTCTTTCTTTTCTAAAAGGGCAAATTCCTTTTAATATTCTTGGTAATAGAGCTATGCTTGGGCCATTCCTTGCGGGTCCACCATTCGCCATTATCTTCTGCTGATGAGGATTCCGTATCCAGTAGTTCTTGGACATTTGCTGAGTCTGCATCATCAATATTACTTAAAGCTTCTAGGAGCTTCTTTTTTAATTCCGCCTTGGATTCGGTTGATCCTGTTCTACTGCTGGATGGCTTTGGATTCTTAAATTTTAAATTCTCAGATTCTCGTGTCCATCCTTTGATTTTAATGGTTTTGACTAAATACTTAATCCTGGTTATTTTAGTTGTATCAAAAGACCAGCTGATGATATAAGAAATCCTTTTTCTTATGTAATACTGACATAACTTAATATGATCTGGTAAAGTGGAAATTTCTTGTTCTTTCTGGAATCTTTCGTAATGAATTTGGAAAATTTTGGGCATTGTTAGATCATTGCCTCTAAATCTTACCCACCAGTTGTAGAACCATCTAGGGATTATTGATTTAGGCATTTGTTCGCTATATTTTACGAACCATGTATGGGAAATGGGTCGAACATACAAAACGTTGTACCATGCCCATTCATAATCATAGTAGTTATAGGTCTGGGCCTATGTTTCTTTGATAATACAATTGGAGTATGTAGATGATCAACTTTCCAATCAAAAAGGCTGATAATATTGTTTATAGTGACCTTGTAGTATGAAATACCATCTTGGCCGTACTTGTTATTCAAAGTATGTTCAATTGTTATTGATCCTGTATCTGTTAGAATGAATTCACAATATCTCCTAGTCTTAATAGGGTTGTTGGTTTCAATATAGTCAAAATTAGTATAGCAAGGTCTGAGTAAATCCTCAACCTTCCAGTTTTCATAATGCTTGTCTAATGCCAACACAGGGAGCATTGCTTTGTTAATGATCTTGAATTCTTCAGGAGTTGCCTGTTTTTCTTCCTTGTTTGAGGGAGTGTTGGGATCAACTGCCTAAGCAAAAGACTCTGGGGTCTTCATTTCGAAACAATCACTGGTTTGGATTTTTCCCTTACCTGTTGTTAATCTGGTAGAAGGTTGTATTCTTTGAAATGGTGATGATGGTTTTGTTTGGGGAGTAGAACCGAGAATGGTTAATTTTTTCTTTGTGATTGGGAATGTAGGCCTCATGGGCCCGGTAAATTTTGGGAATTCAGCTAGGGCTGAATACCTGTTATCATTTGGTTTTTTGTCGGGTTTTTTCTGGAAAGGGGATGTTGGGGCTCCTAGCCTCATGGTTTCCCTATAAATATTCCCTTGTAAGAAAATCTAGTAAAGAGTTTAAATGTCCTTTTATGAATTCAATTTCAAAGTCAAAACTTGATAGTTAAGCTTGCCATTTGGCAAAAATCTATTTAGAAACAAGATTTTTAACATCTTTTTGTAAAATCTCTTTTGCTGATTTGCAATCAACTCTTAATAAAAAATTCTTATTTATCAAGTCCTCTTGGAATTTCATAATACATAGTACTATAGATAAAATCTCCTTTTTAACAGTACTACAATTCTTTTGTGCAGGATTCCAGATCCCAGATGTAAAAAGAACTAATTGTTCCATAGATTCTAGAAAGACTCTTTGTTTAAGAATTCCACTGTATCCTTCGTTAGAATCATCGGTTTCTACTATCATGAAAGCATCTGGATTCGAAATCCCTAGACATGGAAGTTTTTTGACAACTGTTTTGATTTTCTTAACCGTTTCTATTTGTTCTAGACTCCATGGAATTGGATTCGTTTTAAGACGCTTGTAAAGGGGTTCACATATTTTTCTAATATTAGGAATAAAATCTGCAACGTAATTAAGACTTCCTAAAAACCTTTGTAACTGGGTTTTATCAGGAATTTCACCTGGAAATTTAGAAGAGAACTCTATGACCCTGCAAATGGGTTTATAAGTACCTTGGTATAGGTCATGTCCTAAAAATTTAATTGTTGTTTGAAACAATTTAATCTTTTTAGCACTTACGACTAAACCATTATTTTTAACAATCTTGAAGAAAGTGTTTAGATGTTTAAAATGAGAATCTATGTGTTACACCCCAGAAAATTTCATGTTACTAAGCCTGCAAACGGCTTAATGTGAGCTCAAGGAGGAGCAAATATTACAAGTATAAAGGATGAAATTCTACTGTATTAGCATGAGGATAGCATGAGTATGATATTTTGAATTCGTACAATATGATTGGAATGATACGTTAGAAGATATATAGCCCTCGTAACCGTAAGCCGAGGTGGGGCCCACATGTTGGGATTTTATAAAGGGCATATGACAAGTTATATGAATAGTACATGGGAAGTTGATCCATTCTCAAGAAGGACCTTTGAGCCAAATCCAAGTGTAAACCCTCCAAAAATATGTTTTTAAGTTACGTTTTCGGGTGATCTGACTTTGAGAGGCCATAACCCAATCATTATATGGAATTTGGTAAAACTCAAAAAATAAAAGTTGTAGATAATTAAAATACCTTTCCAACCATATATTGTGAGCCTTCACACGACATAGGGATAAAAATTTATAGACGTTTTAAGACAGAAAGTTCAAGCTGGGCAGTGGGCTCGGCCCAACCCGAATCAAGGTCGGTGGGAACCGACCCAAGACCCATATATAAGGGATAAAGTCATAAAAATTCATTCATTTACACATTAAACAGTACACAAACTTTTAGAGAGGGAGAGAGGAGAGTTAGAGAGAGAAAGTGAAGAATCAATCAAGTTTGAGGCCCCGAATCCCGAGGCTCGTGGAGGATAAAGTGTAATACGAGTTGTCGTCATCGTTTTAAGATAAAAGTTGAACTTGGGGGATGTTGGTTTCGTGGTGGCTGCTCATATAAGGTATGTTCAAGATGTTAATGATTTTCTTACCAATCGATGGATTTGACGGGTTAGAATAGAGAAAATGACGTTAGAAGTTCGGTTATAATTTTTGGATATCAAATGACTTGGGGGCCGTTTTGGTATGATTAAATGGATAGAATTAGCTGGATATTGATATAAAATGATTGTTGATACGTTGTTGATAAGTTGTTGTTCTTGAATTTGAGAGAATAAAGTGTATGAAGATATCGTATACAAAGCATATACTGGGTTGTTTTGGTGTATATCTTTGGGAGTTGATGCTTTGAGTTTAAAGAGGCTTATATGAGATGGTTTTTGTTGTTGTTGGTTTCTAATTGCGCTGTTAAATTGAATTGGAATTACGGAAGATTTCAGGGAAAATGCTGCCCGAATTTACGGAAGTTAATTACGAGCTTAGAGAAGTATATGAACCTTTTTCAAGTTTTCCACGGTTTCCTTTACCTTGATTGTGGATTGGCCAGTGTTTGGAAGCATAAGTTAAGCTAATCACGTAAGCAACAAGGTATGTAAGCCAAACCTTTCTTCTTTTGGCATGATTCTTGTGCTATTCATTCTATATGTACTCCATATGATTCCATTCTTAGACAAGTAAGGTCTAAACGTCTCTTGTGATGTCTTATTGAGATTATACTCCTATTCTATTCCGAAGGGAACACCCATAAGGTGCCAAGTTGAGTTGTGTATATGGTTTTACTAATGATTTCGAGGAAATTAGTTTTATACTAAAGGAAACGTAAAGTTTGATTTTCAAAACCACTCCGAAGGGGGTGCGAGATTTTACTACTTCATTTCATTTACGATTTATGTTTACATTCCATAGTATCATCCCTTTGTATTGATATGATCATTTATTCTTTGAGTAGGGCAATAAGATAAAATTGAGTAGAATATAAGTAGTAAGAATTTCATAACAATTCTACCCTCAAACCTGGAAGTATGTCCTCCTAAGTCTAGTGAGATACAAATTTAATAACTTCTTCTGAAAGACTAAGGCTAATAACGTGATTGTGATGAATTTATTAGTGACTTATGATATGAATTGAAATTGATATTTGTGCATTGGGTTTGTGTTGATATGATGGTGATATTAAGCCGGAAGCGGCTGCCCGAAGGGGCCATCATTATTAAGCCGGAAGCGGTTACCCGAAGGGGCCATCGTTATTAAGCTGGAAGTGGCCGTCCGAAGGGACTATTGTGATACTAGCCGGAAGCGGCTATCCGAAGGGACCATTCTGTTAACATGTCGGAAGCGGCATATGTGTTGTATTTCATAATTTACTTAAAGATTATTTTGAGACTTCGTGTGCACATTTATGTTTCTTCCAGCGAAGGCTACAGGTATTGAGTTAGATTGTGATTTCTTCTCTCCTAAGTCAAATTATGATTATGACTTGTTACCACCTTACATACTCAGTACATTGTCCGTACTAACGTCCTTTTGCCTGGGGACGCTGTGTTCAAGCCCGCAACCCCAGATTGTTTGGCAGGTTAAGTGTATAGCTAGGATGCTTGGACGTCAGCTAGGATTGGCAAGCTCCACCTCATTCTGGAGCTGTCCTAAGTCATGTATATATATGTATGATTATGGGTATGTGAGGGCCCTGTCCTGACTCATAATGTTCAGTTCACTTCTTAGAGACTTCTGCAGACAGTGTACTGTGTTGCGTTTGTCGAGATGTCGACAAAGTGATGTCAGTTGAGTCATTTGTGGATTTTAAAAGAATATGTATTTTAGATGATTTCAATTGGTTTAAAGTACTTATTTTATTGAAGGTTTTCATAATCGTTATAAAGATAATGATTTCTATCTGGAAAAGATTTATGTTTTTAAAAGTTTTTGAAATGACAGGTTTTGATAGAGCGAATGTCAAGGGTTCGCTCGACTCTAATGAGAGTCGGGTGCCCGTCATGCCCTACTACTGTTAGGGTGTGACACTATGTCCTCAGAAAATATTAATACATCATCTATATAGACAATAGACATATTGCTATAAGGATTGAAAATATTATTCATAATATTCTGAAATTCAGACGGGACATTTTTTAATCCAAACGGCATCACATTCCATTCATATTGTCCAAAAGGGACATTGAATGCAGTTTTATATTTATCTTTCTCGGCAACTTGTATTTGCCAAAATCCTGACTTCATATCAAACTTACTATAAACATTTGCTTTGTAAGTTCTTTTTAATAAATCTCTTTTATTAGGTATCGGGTACCTAATCCATTGTAATACCTTATTTAGAGGTTTATAATTTATGACTAATCTGGGAGATCCTTTTTCTTTTTCTGCATTCTTATTTACATAGAACGCTGAACAGCTCCAGGGAGATCTAGATGGTCTTATTATCTTTTTTTTTTTTTTGTAAAAGATCGTTGATTTCATTTTTACAAGTTTCCATTAACTCGTGGTTCATTTGAAAAGGTCTTGCCTTCATAGAAATAGTTTGTTCGTTAAAACCATCAATATATGGTAACTCAACAATATGTCGTTTTCTTTCCCAAAAAGCACTTGGTAATTCGGAACAAACTTCTTGTTCAAGTTTTTCTTGAAAACTTGATATTTTCCCTTCTATCACCGGGGTTTGTAAAGTTTGTTCAATCCTTTTAATCTTAATTTCATCTCGTAAGTATGAAATTTGATTGGATAGCAAACTTATTTTGAAAATGGTTTTTGATTTTACAGAATTACTTTCATCTTGAGAAATAGTTGTTAAATAGGGAAATTTAATTTCCTTTCCTAATATGGTGATATATATTGCGTCTAATCCAGCATAATAAGGTTTTATCTGAGTTATAAATGGGGTTCCCAAAATAATTTTTTCATTTATATCTCGGGTAACAACAAAATCATTTATAAAGCAAATTCCATCATTACAAATGCGGGCTTTAGACAATTTGTAGTTTATTTTTAGTTTTTATCCTGTGGCGGAGTATAACTTAGCAGTACTTTTTTCAAAATACTTTGTAGGTAGTAATCCTTCCATGATGCATTTTTTATATGCTCCGGAATCAATTAAGGCCAACTTATTAAGTGCTATCTTTCCTACTTTTAAAGTGACTGGAAAATGCCAACTTTGTGATTTGACTATTTTTATAGTGCCACCTGTATTATTATTATCAGATTTTTCTATGATTTCTTCATCTTCCTGATGTTCTATAGAATCGTCATTGTTGGAATGATTGGAATGATTATCTTCATTATCTTCTGCAAGAGTTTCCTTTCTTGTTTGAGATAATACTTGATCTGTAAAATAATTCATTTCAACTTTATTAAGCCGTGATTTAACTTCCTTAATCTCACTTTTGACAGAGATTAATTCACTTTGTAAATCCTGGATAGTAGGTTTCTGACCTTTAGAGGAGAACCTATTCATACCATTTTTCATGTCAAAAGGTTCAATCGAAGGTTTTTCCTTTGATTGATTAATAATAATATTTGTAGTTCAATTAGATATTTTTTCCTGGCCTCTTCATCAGTTATATGAGTGACTAGGTCAAGAAGAAATTCTTTTGATTCTTTAGTAATAACTTTGATTGAATTTTGATTGCAGGTACATATGGCTCCTATACAATTACAATCCTCAGATTCAGAAGAATTGGAACTGTAGTCCGATTCAATTTCAATGTCACTAATTTCACTAGAAGAAGATGAAGTGTTGTCATTTTCCTCTATAATAGTGTATGGTTCATATTTTATCTTACCATCAACTTCGAGAAGATTTATCTTCTTTTTCTTTCTATTATTAACCCGACACTTATTAGATCTGTGGCCTGTTTTTCCACATGTCCAACATGTATCACCTAAATTCTTTTTTGGTGATCTTCTAAATCGTTTCTTTTTATAAGAATTATATACGTTCTTCTTTTTTCCTATAATGGGGTTTAGTAGTAGATTTTTTTGTTAACTTGCTTGATTTTTTGGATGGGGCGGAGATTTTCTCTAAACCGAAGTCTTGACAAAAACTTCCTAAATCCTTTCGGGATTGTTGTTGACCTTTTTTCAAGAAATGTTTTAGTTTTAAATATGTGCATAGATCATGTCCTGTCACATTAATAAAACTAATCAAATCTCCATAGGTAAGGATTTCATAAGGAATTCTTCCATTATACCTATCTTTGATTTTAGTTCTAACCTTTTCGGCAAATAATGAAGGTAGACCGCTAATAAATCTTTCTTTCCAAAAATCATTAACACAGTCTTCTCATATCATGACTTTTTCTAAAAACATATCTTCATACCACCTAAAATCATCTAATTTTGGGCAACCATGATTATTTAGTAATTCTAAACTTCTATCTTGAAAAAGTTTTGGTTCTCCAATGAAGTGTTTAGTAATGCTATATATTAATGTTGCTGAAGCATCTTCTATTTCTTGTTCTTCTGTAACTTGGTTATTTCCTTCCATTCTTAAAACAGTGGTTACAAATATGGCACCTAAAATTTGGGCTCTATCATTATCAGAGAGATAATTATCTCACCAATTTTTTAACATTCCTGTGAAACGAGAAATTATTAAAGATGCAGCATATCTATCTCCGGCATGCTTAATTTTGTAAGTTGTGATAGCCATACCCATTTCGTGTAAAATTTTATAGATTTGGCTTTCTGCCAATGCATCTATGTTCCATTCAGATATATTATTTCCACTATGTGATGTACTAGTGCGAAATTGGTCTTCCTCAAATTGGACATCCGGGAAGGACAGTCTTTTATAATAATTCTTTTTTGTAGAATATCTTGGGTTAATAGTTAATTTGTGGATTTCTTTTTCATTAGTATGTACCGTTTTAACCTCACCATTACTAGCTTTCTTTGAAGTCTTTGCTTCAGATATTTTTAATTGCTTATTAATCTTCTTCAAGATTAAATTTATCTAGTAATTGGGGGAATTTTTGTCACGACCCGTCTAGGGGGCCGCGACGAGCGCCCAGCGCTAGCCCACCCGGGCACCCTTGGCTTACACTCATACTTACATTTAGGTGAGCAACATAATTAAACATACATTTCTATTCATCATTCATGCTACTCCCATTGGACAACAATGCTTTCATATCATGGTTGGCATCTATACCACGTCAATGTACATGAGCCGACAAGGCTATCAAAACGATACACAAAACATAGGCCGACAAGGCCAGACATATCTAACCATATACACATGTGTACGAGCCTCTAAGAAGAGTATAACATATCACATGAGCGTGACAGGACCCCGCTATGCCCATAACTATGTACACAAAAGAATAAGTACCCAAAGGTTATAGCTTCGAATGAGATGGAGCTCTGCTATGTAGTCTCTGAGAATGTAGCTACGAATCAAGTCTTTCTCCCTACGCACATGCGGGCATGACGCAGCGTCCACCAACAAAAGGACGTCTGTTACACCTCGGAAAATTTTTCCGTTGGTACGTAAGTGAAAGAACTAGTGATAAGTATGAGTGCATGATTTCCATGAGCAAGAAATGACGTTTGACGACCTTAGACGAGATTTCGAAGGTATCCGATGTGAGATGAGAAGGTTGGCTAAATTAAGATGAGATATAAGGTGAGCAATGCATGTGCATGGACGTGGGTGATTAAAATGAGAAGTCTAAGAAATATGGGAAGTTGCAAAATCGCCACTGCCCAGTGGTCGTAAAGTGCTAGGACGGACCATAAACTAGCAGGTCGTAAACTGCCATGCAAGGCTTCAACTTTCTGCCAGCCGAGAAATGATAAAATACGACCTGGAGGACGGACCGTAAAGTGATTTACGACCCGTAAACCATGGTCGTAAATCACCATGCAAGCAGCCAAAGCTTCTGGTTCTAGAAATGGTTAAAGACGATCGCGAGGGACGGTCGGTAAACTGCAATACGGGCCGTAAACCATGATGGACGACCACTGTTCACCTCAGCACAGATTTTGCAAGTCATTAAATAAAGGGACCAACACTCGTTTTATTTCATTACAACATTACACCACTTCTCTCTAATACCTCTCTCTACATTTATTATACAAGTTTTCAAGGATATTTGAGGTTCAACAACATAAAACAAGGTGAATCAAGAGTAAGAACATCATCAAGGATCATCTAGGTCAAGAAATCCAAATGGAGAAAAACTAGGGTTTTGCTCAAAGTGGAGTATTATTAACCAAAGATTGTTCATACAACTTCTAAGGTAAGATTCATGATTTCTACATGATGTTTAAGGTATTGAAGAGTAGAAATACATGGATTGTAGAAAATATGGTCAACTAGGTCATGAATGATGAATAGTGTCATTTTGAGGAATAGTTTGAATTGAATCATGAATGTTGTTGTGTTGTGATATGAATACATTATAAATGGTACTAAGATCATGAACTAGACACTTTAGACGAATGGACGAAGTTGGATGTTATGACCATGAATATGGGTGAATTAGAGGCAAATTAAGGAATCTAGATAATGTGGATAATGTGAATGACTAATGGCCATTGTTATGATATTAATGAAGGTATAGACGCTAGCATTGGAAGGAAGCGTGCAAGTGTAGAATAGTCCGACGAAAAGGTATGTAAGGCTAACCCTTCTTTCATAAGGCATGGTTCCTTGGCCAAACTCTTAAATCCTCTATATGAGTATGTTGTATTCAAATGATTGACAATCCGAGCTCATAAGCTCACGAACCTCGATATGTGCTACGATTGTACTACGCACCCCATATGACGAGTAAGCATAAGATATAGATGTAGCGAAAATGATGATGATAGTGATGACGATGATAATAATAATGATGCTAAAGGTGCCTACGGGCTATTATACTTACATGTGCCTATGAAGGGCTATAATGACACCCCGAGCTTATAACGTCGGGAAGGATATATGTATATGAATATGTATAAAGTATGTATACGATTACGAAACACGCGCACACCTCTGCAGATAGTACGGATAACCCTGAAGCCTTGGTAGGGCTAGGTAAGAGTAACCTTGAGCCTTGGTTGGCCAAGTATGTATGAAACACCGATCCTATGAGGTCGGGTATGCTATGTAAATGCTATGTATATGAACTGACTATGTATATAATATGAATATGAATGTGATAAGACTATGTATAAGAATACGAATAAGGACATGTATACGAATATGAGCACAAGTATGGTACGAGTACTATTATGGAATACGGATGATGACGTAGGTGTACAAATACGTATGAAAAATGGAAAGTCATACAAAAGGCAGGTGATTGCTTTGATGATGATATTATTGTCTCCCCCTCCTATGCTATTTCATATGTTGTTCATGATGCTTATTTATTGATGTTACTCATGCTTTACATACTCAGTACATTCTTCGTACTGACGTCCTTTTGTTTGTGGACGCTGTGTCATGCCCGTAGGTGCACAGGGAGACAGACTTGATCCATAGCTGCCTATTCGGAGATTATATATTGAGCTCCATTTCCTTCGGAGCCATATCTTTTGGGTACTCATTCTTTTGTGTATATAATTATGGGCATTGCGGGGTCCTGTCCCTCTAACGTGATATGTTATACTCTTAGAGGCTCGTAGACATGTGTGTGTGTGGGTAGATGTGTTTGGCCTTGTCGGCCTATGTTTTGTATATCATTTTGTCGGCCACATTGGCCCATGTACATTGATGTGGCATAGATGCCTATGATGATATGAATGTGCTGTTGTCCAAATGGGACTAGTTGACGAATGAATGGAAATGCATCTATGATTATGTGGCTCACCTAGATGTAAGCATAAGAGTAAGATAAGAGGGTGCCCGGGTGGGCTAGCACCGGGTGCTCGTCGCGGCCCCGAGTCAGGTCGTGACAAAAGTGGTATCAGTCCTAGGGTGTGTCTACGAGCCGTGTCTAGTTGAGTCTTGGTTATGGGTGTGTTGCGCGCCACACTTATAAACAAGAAGCTACAGACATTTTAGGAATAAATGACCTTGTTTCTTCATAAGAATCGTGCGATAGAGCTATGATGTAGGAAATTCTTGCTCCTAAATCGTGTGTTGTGTATTTCAGAGATGCCTAAAAAGGGAAAGACTACGGCAGCCAAAAAGGGCAAGACGGTGGCAGAGAAGCAGGCAAAGAAAGCACCGCCACCAGTAGTAGAGGAAAGTGAGTCCCAGGGTGCGGCTCAGTCTCAGTCCTCCCAGGCAGTGCCCGTCTCTGAGGAGCGTGAGGAAGCCTCAGCCCCAACTCCAGCACCTCCAGCTCCTCCACCAAATGCTTCGGGCCAAGATGTAAAAGAGGCCATTACTTTATTGATTCAATTGGTTTCGGCCCAGGCTCAGAGGCAAAGTTCAAGGTATGGTGATAGGGCTGTTAGTGCAAGAGCCCGTGATTTCATTACTTTGAACCCTCCAGAATTCTTTGGGTCAAAACCGGAGGAGGATCCCCAGGACTTTATTGATGGTATGCTAAGGACGCTCCTGTTGATACATGCTTCGGACACCGAGTCAGTGGAGTTAGCGTCATATAGATTGAGAGATGTCTAGATTCAGTGGTATACGATATGGATGGCTTCACGGGGAGCAAATGCACCTCCCCCGGTATGGCAAGAGTTTGTTGATGCTTTTCTCCGTCATTATATGGCCCCAGAAGTTCGGCGAGCTAGGGCTGATAAATTCTTAAATTTGAGGCAAGGCAGTATGAGTGCCCTAGAGTATAGCCTCCGTTTTAACTCCTTGGCCAGGTATGCTTCGGCCATGGTAGCAGATATGGGCGACAGGGTACACCGATTTGTAAAGGGCCTAGGGCCCCATCTGATGGACAAATGCTTGACTGCGTCCCTTCAGGACGGTATGGATATTGCACGCATTGAGGCACATGCTCAAAACTTAGAGGAAAGCCTACAGCAGCGGAGAAGTGAACGTGAACAGGATAGGGGACATCGCAAGAGGGCCAGATCTTTGGGCCCAATAAGTGAGTCCAGAGGCGGACACAGGCAACAGTTCCCTAGACATTCGGGATATTCTATGACCAATGCACCACCACGGTTTTCAGGCCAGAGCCTTGATAGATCTACTCATCCCGGGCCGAGTCAAAGTTATTCGGGGTCCCAGTTTAGAGGTGATTCAGGCCAGTCAAGGCCACCTATACCACGATTTTCCCAGTGTGGGAAGTCACATTGGGGTCAATGCCGATTGGGTTTAGATGTTTACTATTCATGTGGTCGACCAGGCCATATTATGCATGATTTCCCCTCAGTACATGGTAGAGGTAGGACCCAACCATCAGGGTCGGTAGCCGGATCTTCGGTATCTGTACGCCCTATGGGGCCAGGTTCACATGCGCCAGTCGGCCATGGAAGAGGTAGAGGCAGAGCTCCCAGTACTAGCGGCCATCAACACCGTATTTATGCCTTGGCTGGACACCAAGATCTAGAGTCTTCTCCTGACGTGGTCACAGGTATATTATCGGTATTCTCTCATGATGTATATGCTTTGATTGATCCGGGCTCCACGTTATCATATGTTACTCCTTATATTGCGGGTCAATTTATAGTCGAGCCGGAGTCGATCAAACCTTTTGAGGTGTCCACACCCGTGGGTGAATCGGTAATAGCTAGCCGAGTATATAGGGATTGTATAGTCACGATTTGTTACCTTCGTACCATGATTGATTTGCATGAGCTAGAAGTGGTAGATTTTGATGTTATTATGGGCATGGATTGGTTGGCTTCTTGTTATGCTAATGTTGATTGCCGAATGAAGATGGTGCGTTTCCTGTTTCCGGGAGAACCAGTCTTAGAATGGAAAGGGAATGCGGCATCACCAAAAGGTAATTTTATTTCCTATCTAAAGGCAAGGAAGATGATCACGAAAGGATGTATTTATCATCTAGTGCGAGTTCAAGATGTAGAAGCTGAATCGCCGACTCTTTAGTCAGTTCCTGTAGTGAACGAATTTTCGGATGTGTTCTCAGAAGAGCTTCCAGGCCTTCCTCCCGAACGGGAGATTGATTTTACCATTGACGTGTTGCCAGGCACCACACCTATATCTATTCCTCCATATTGAATGGCACCCGAAGAATTGAAAGAGTTGAAGGAGCAATTGAAGGACTTGCTTGATAAAGACTTCATTAGGCCTAGTTCATCCCCGTGTGGAGTGCCCGTGTTGTTCGTCCGAAAGAAAGATGGCTCCCTGAGAATGTGCATTGATTATAGGCAATTGAATAAAGTAATGATTAAGAATAAATATCCTCTCCTAAGGATTGATGACTTGTTTGATCAATTGCAAGGCGCCAAATGGTTTTCAAAGATTGATTTGAGGTCCGGGTATCATCAAGTGAGAGTTAGGGAGAAAGATATCCCTAAGACAGCCTTCAGAATGAGATATGGTCATTTTGAATTCCGGGTGATGTCATTTGGGCTAACTAATGCGCCAGCGGTATTTATGGATTTGATGAATAATGTGTTCAGGTCCTTTCTGGACTTATTTGTAATCGTATTCATTGATGACATTTTGGTGTATTCTAGATCCGAAGCAGAACATGCGGATCATTTGCGTATTGTCCTTGGAGTTCTTCGAACTCGAGAATTGTTTGCAAAGTTTTCCAAATGTGAGTTCTGGTTGAACTCAGTGGCATTTTTAGGGCATATTGTGGCAGCCGATGGTATTCAAGTGGATAGTCAAAAGATTGAGGTCGTGAAGACTTGGCCAAGACCCACAACTCCTACAGAGGTTCGTAGCTTTCTAGGCTTAGCGGGTTATTACAGGAGATTCGTTGAAGTTTTTCCTCTATTTCTGCACCACTCACAAAGTTGACACAGAAATCAGCCAAGTTTCAATGGACAGATGCTTGTGAACGTAGTTTCCAAGAGTTAAAGGGTCGGTTGACTTCTGCCCCAGTTCTGACACTTCCAGAGGGATTGGAAGGATACGTTGTGTATTGCGACGCTTCAGGTGTTGGGCTAGGCTGTGTGTTGATGCAACATGGCAAAGTGATTGCGTATGCTTCAAGGCAATTGCTGAAACATGAGCAGAATTATCCTACCCATGACTTAGAATTGGCCGCGGTGGTCCATGCATTAAAGATATGGAGACATTACTTATATGGTGTCCACGTGGATATTTATACAGATCATAAGAGTCTTCAATACATCTTCAATCAGAAAGAGTTGAATTTGCGGCAACGACGATGGCTAGAGTTGCTAAAAGACTATGATATTGAGATCCTGTACCACCTCGGAAAGGCAAATGTGGTGGCTGATGCTTTTAGCCGTAGGTCGATGGGAAGTCTAAGTGATGTACGACCATAAAAGAAAGAGATGGCTCGTGAGCTTCAACAGTTAGCTAGCCTAGGAGTCCGAGTAGTGGACTCAGGTAGCAGCGGAGCTACTATCCAGAATACAGTAGTCTCATCGCTAGTAGCAGAAGTGAAAGAGCGATAATATGAGGATCCCATGCTAATGCAGTACAGAAATACACTCCCTCATAAAAAGGAGTCATCAATTGACATTTCAGGAGACGGAGTTCTCCGATATAGAGGAAGATTATGTGTTCCCGATGTGGCAAGTTTATGCCACCAGATTTTGAGAGAAGCTCATAGTTCCCGTTATTCTGTTCACCCCGGAGCGACGAAGATGTATCATGATCTTAAGTCTATATATTGGTGGAATGGGATGAAGAAAGATATAGCGGAATTCGTAGCTCAGTTTCCTAATTGCCAACAAGTGAAGATTGAACACCAAAAGCCGGGTGGATTGTTGCAAGCTATAGAAATCCCAACTTGGAAGTGGGAAATGATTAACATGGACTTCATTTCAGGCTTACCCCGGTCTCGACGTAAGTATGATTCCATATGCGTAATTGTGGATAGACTCACCAAGTCAGCTCATTTCTTACCGGTCAGGACGACCTATGAGGCAGAATATTATGTGAAGCTTTATCTTAAGGAGATAGTAAAACTCCATGGCGTCCCAGTATCTATTATCTCCGACAGAGGGACTCAGTTTACAGCTAAGTTTTGGAGGTCTTTCCAAGAGGGTTTAGGGACCCGAGTTAGCCTTAGCACGACATTTCATCCCCAGACCGATGGACAAGCTGAACGTACTATTCAGACTCTTGAGGATATGTTACGAGCATGTATGATAGATTTTGGAGGAAATTGGGATGATCATTTGCCACTCATTGAATTTGCTTACAATAATAGTTATCATTCCAGCATTCAAATGGCACCATATGAAGCTTTATATGGGCGAAAGTGTAGATCCCCAATTGGGTGGTTTGAAACCGGAGAAACTATATTGATAGGGCCAGACTTGGTCCAGTAAGCTATAGAGAAAGTCAAGCTTATACAAGATCGGTTGTTAGCATCCCAAAGTCGTCAGAAGTCCTATGCGGATAATCGTCGAAGAGACTTGGAGTTCAAAGTGAAGGATTGGGTATTCTTGAAAGTGTCGCCAATGAAAGGTGTTATGAGATTTGGCAAAAAGGGGAAGCTTAGTCCCCGGTATATTGGACCATATGAGATTGTGCGCAAAATAGGCAAAGTGGCCTATGAGTTAGATCTACCTCCGGAATTGGAGTCAGTCCATCCAGTATTTCATGTCTCGATGCTTCGAAAATGTGTTGGAGATCCCACTAGGATCGTCCCAGTAAATGATGTGCAAGTGACAGAGAAATTGACTTATGAAGAGGTACCCATTGCCATATTAGACAGGCAAGTACGGAGGCTTAGAAACAAAGAGGTGGCCTCAGTTAAGGTTCTATGGAGAAGCAGTAAACGAGAGGAGATGACATGGGAAGCAAAATAAAGTATGCGATCCAAATACCCACATTTATTTCAGCCCTTGGAAGAAGCCCAAGATGAGACGTCAAGATCATAATGTATGTATATTTTCCTTTTATGCTTTTGGGTCATGTGTGGCCAAAATTTTATGTTGTTATGTTGTGGCCCTGTGTGGCATCGATATTATGGGTTGTTGTGGCAGGATGGTAGCGCCATATTATAAGGGAAACTCTGGTGAAATTTTTGTAGAATTCCCGAGCACTTTAATATTCGGGGACGAATGTTCTTAAGGGGGGGAAGAATGTTACACCTCGGAAAAATTTTCCGTTGGTTTATTTAAGTGAACGAACTAGTGATAAGTATGAGTGCATGATGTCCATGAGCAAGAAACGAAGTTTGATGACCTTAGGCAAGATTTCGAGGTATCCGATGTGAGATGAGAAAGTTGGCTAAATTAAGATGAGATATAATGTGAGCAACGCATGGGCATGGACGTGGGTGATTAAAATGAGAAGTCTAAGAAATATGGGAAGTTGCAGAATTGCAACTGCCCAGTGGTCGTTAAGTGATAGGACGGACCGTAAACCGGTATACGGTCCGTAAAATAGCAGGTCGTAAACTGCCATACAAGGCTTCAACTTTCTGCCAGCCGAGAAATGGTAAAATACGACTTGGAGGACGGACCGTAAAGTTATTTACGGCCCGTAAACCATGGTCGTAAATCACCATGCAAGCAGCCAAAGCTTCTGGTTCTGGAAATGGTTAAAGACGATCGCGAGGGACGGTCCGTAAACTGCAATACGGGCCGTAAACCATGATGGACGACCACTGTTCACCTCAGCACAAATTTTGCAAGTCATTAAATAAAGGGACCAACACTTGTTTTATTTCATTACAACATTACACCACTTCTCTCTAAAACCTCTCTCTACATTTATTATACAAGTTTTCAAGGATATTTGAGGATCAACAACATAAAACAAGGTGAATCAAGAGTAAGAACATCATCAAGGATCATCTAGGTCAAGAAATCCAAATGGAGAAAAACTACGGTTTTGCTCAAAGTAGAGTATTATTAACCAAAGCTTGTTCCTACAACTTCTAAGGTAAGATTCATGATTTTTACATGATGTTTAAGGTATTGAAGAGTTGAAATACATGGATTGTAGAAAATATGGTCAAGTAGGTCATGAGTGATGAATAGTGACATTTTGAGGAATAGTTTGAATTGAATCATGAATGTTATTGTGTTGTGATATGAATGCATTATAAATGGTACTAAGATCATTAACTAGACACTTTAGACGAATGGACGAAGTTGGATGTTATGACCACGAATATGGGTGAATTAGAGGCAAATTAAGGAATCTAGATAATGTGGATAATGTGAATGACTAATGGCCATTGTTATGATATTAATGAAGGTATAGACGCTAGCATTGGAAGGAAGCGTGCAAGTGTAGAATAGTCCGACGAAAAGGTATGTAAGGCTAACCCTTCTTTCATAAGGCATGGTTCCTTGGCCAAACTCTTAAATCCTCTATATGAGGTATGTTGTATTCAAATGATTGACACTCCGAGCTCATAAGCTCACGAACCTCGATATGTGCTACGATTGTACTACGCACCCCATATGACGAGTAAGCATAAGATATAGATGTATCGAAAATGATGATGATAGTGATGACGATGATAATAATAATGATGCTAAAGGTGCCTACGGGCTATTATACTTACATGTGCCTATGAAGGGCTATAATGACACACCGAGCTTATAACGCCGGCTAGGATATATGTATATGAATATGTATAAAGTATGTATATGATTACGAAACGCGCGCACACCTCTGTCGATGGTACGGATAACCCTGAAGCCTTGGTAGGGCCAGGTAATAGTAACCTTGAGCCTTGGTTGGCCAAGTATGTATGAAACACCGATCCTATGAGGTCGGGTATGCTATGTAAATGCTATGTATATGAACTGACTATGTATATAATATGAATATGAATGTGATAAGACTATGTATAAGAATACGAATAAGGACATGTATACGAATATGAGCACAAGTATGGTACGAGTACTATTATGGAATACGGATGATGATGTAGGTGTACAAATACGTATGAAAAATGGAAAGTCCTACGAAAGGCAGGTAAGTGCTATGACGATGATATTATTGTCTCCCCCTCCTATGCTATTTCATATGTTGTTCATGATGCTTATTTATTGATGTTACTATTGCTTTACATACTCAGTACATTCTTCGTACTGACGTCCTTTTGTTTGTGGACGCTGCGTCATGCCCGCAGGTGCACAGGGAGACAGAATTGATCCATAGCTGCCTTTTCGGAGATTACATAGAGAGCTCCTTTTCCTTCGGAGCCATATCTTTTGGGTACTCATTCTTTTGTGTATATAATTATGGGCATAGCGGGGTCCTGTCCCGCTAACGTGATATGTTATACTCTTAGAGGCTCGTAGACATGTGTGTGTGTGGGTAGATGTGTTTGGCCTTGTCGGCCTATGTTTTGTATATCATTTTGTCGGCCACGTTGGCCCATGTACATTGATGTGGCATACATGCCTATAATGATATAAATGTGCTGTTATCCAAATGGGACTAGTTGACGAATGAATGGAAATGCATGTATGATTATGTGGCTCACCTAGATGTAAGCATAAGAGTAAGCTAAGAGGGTGCCCGGGTGGGCTAGCACCGGGTGCTCGTCGCGACCCCGAGTCGAGTCGTGACAACGTCAGTACGAAGAATGTACTGAGTATGTAAATCACGATCAATATCAATATAGAAGCATAATAAGAAACATAAGAAATAGCATAAGATGGGAGATGGTGATATCATCGTCATAGGCACTTACTTGCCTTTCATAGGACTTTCCATTTCTAATGCGTATTTACGTACATTCATCCATATCCGTATCCATTCCATATCTGTACTCGTATTCGTATACATGCCCTTATTCACATTCATATTGTATCATATTCGTATTCCTTCACATATCTATATCATATACATCATCATATCATATACATAGTACTTACATAGCATACCCGACCATGCAGGATCGGTGTTTCATACATACTTGGCCAACCAAAGCTCAAGGTTACTCATACCTGGCCCTACCAAGGCTTCCGGGTTACATCTACCTGGCCTACCAAGGCGTCAGGGTTATCCGTACCATCTGCAGAGGTGTGCGCCCATTACGTAATCATATACATACTTATTTACATATCTTACCCGACCTCATAAGCTCGGGTTCCATAATAGTCATACATAGACACATATACAAAGTAGCTCATAAGCATTTTTACTATTTACATCATTATCACTATTATCGTCATTCATCACGTTTATCTTTATAGGCTTACTCGTCATACGAGGGATTTAGTGAAATCGTGGCGTATCAAGAATCGTGAGCTTACTAGCTCGAAAGATCAAATCATTTGAAGGATATCATAGTCTCATAGAAGATTTAGATATTTTGCCAAAGAACCATGCCTTATGAAAGAAGGGTTAGCCTTACATACTTTTCCGTGGAACTATTCTACACTTGCGTGTTCTCCTCCAATGCTAGTGTTTCTACCTTCATTAAAGTCATACTATCATTAGAACCGATAGCTAGCGTATATGGCTATAACTAGATAATATCGGACAACATCTCCTTTATTTATACGACATTCCTCCATAACATGTATCAACTCCCAAACGTCAACAATACATTCACAATACTATAAGAATAGTCGTTATTCATCCACATTATCCATATTTCTAGACTTACTTTCAATCATCCATATCCATGGTCACATCACACGACTATGTCCATTGAGGTACATTGCTTATCTCATGTTCTCAACATCGCTTATAACACATTTACATCAAGACTCATAACTCAATTCAAAACTATTTCTCAAAATGGCACTATTCCACATTCATGACCCATTTTGCCATACCTTTCTACAATCCAAGTATTTCAACTCTTAAATACCTTAAACACATAGAAATATCATAAATCTTACCTTAGATGTTGTAGAAACCAGCCTTGGTTGATAATACTCCACTTGAGCAAAACCCCAGTTTATCTCCATTGGGATTTCTTGACTTGAATTACCTTTAAAGGGTTTTCTTATACTTGATTCACTTGATTTATGTTGTTGATCACCAAATATCCTTGAATTCTTGTGGAAAGTATGTAGAGAGATGTTTTAGAGAGAAGGGGTGAAGTGTGGAAATGAAATAATAGCCTTGGTCCCCTTTTTAATAACCCAAAATCTGATTTGAAATAAACAGTCGTCGAAAGTGCGTAGTGGTCGTAAACGCAGTTTACGGGCCGTATTCTAGTTTACGGTCCATATTCTGTGGGCGTATTTAAGCATAACAGAACCAGAAAGGTATGCTGGAGTCATGGTGATTTACGATCGCGGTTTACGGGCCGTATTTCAATTTACGATCCGTATTCCAAGTTGTATTTAACCATTTGAACATTTGACAGAAAGTTGAAGTTTTGGAAGTCAAAATACGACATGGCAGTTTACGGGCCGTATACCACTTTACGGTCCGTATTTCATTTTACGTGCAACTGGCCAAAATGCAAATCTGCAACTTTCCACATTTTCAGAACCTATAATTAGTCATTATGGAGCATAACATATCTCTTATTGCAATTGTCTTTGGCATCTTACTTAGGGTCGCCAAACGTCGTTCCCTTCTTATTAAAACATCATATACGTTATGCCCTTTGTTAGCCTACCCACTGTACGTTCGCGGGGAAATTTTCAAGGTGTAACAATTTTTCTTTGGAAAATTCTGGGAGTTTAAATATTGGATGTTTCTCAAAATTATTATTAGTAGTAGTTTTTGAGGGAGCTATTTGTTTATTAGTATCTTTTACTAATTGGTTAGATACTACATGTAATAACTGATTTGTATAATTACTTTGCTGAATTAATTTATTGATGTCCTTGGTTTTTGGATCACTATCGATATTGGTTCCTTCTCTTTTGAAAGGAGTTGCAGTAAATATTTCTTTACCTATTAGTATATAAATTTCTTCCAATGGTGGAACAGTTGATTCAACTATCCCTTTGGCTTTTGTATGCCATTTGTTGACCAACATAGATAAAGATTCCTTTTGGATTGAAATTTGCCCTGTTAATTCAAACCATCTGAAGAATTTTATATTACTCTTACATCTTATTATGTCGCTAATCCAGTTAGCTTTAAAATCTATTCTTGCTTCAAAGCTATAGGTATCCATGTACCAATCTAATTTTTTTTATTCCTTGGACTTTTCATTTCTTTGTCTAAGGCTAAAAGATCGGGCATAAAATCATTGGTCCTAAGCATGTCTAGTGAATCTCTCTGTTCTAGATTCATATCACTAGCAGTAGGACTTCAATTGTTTACCTTAGATTGTTGTGAATGATAGTAAACTTTAGGGATAGTCTTAGTAAAATCTACACCTTTAAGTTTTCTATTGATTTCATCCCCGAAATTATGATGGCTTTCACTACCTACTTCCTTCGGGGGTTTAAAAGAAGAAGGTCTTGAAAAAGACTTTCTTTGACTTGACGAAGGTCGTGAATACGACATTTGACTGCCAGAAGATGATTCATTAACAAATGTAGATATAAGGAATTTTAAATGAATAGATCCATCTGGGTATTGAATAACTTGTTCAATAGCAGAACATTCTGGTTCAGCTTTTGGTTGAGTTATGGCATCAAAGTGCCATCATCTTTGGATAAAATTTCATTCCATTTTATCATTCTAGGTAAAAAAGTGCTACTTTGTTCTTGGTTAGATTCCATGAGCATAGTGACTCCTTTTGGACTCATTATTTTAGCTTTTGGAGCTAAAGTTGTTTTCATTAGTCTGTAATATACTCTACATTTGACAGCTATTTCTTTTGTGTTAACTTTGCTATTCATGTTCCTTGTTTTAATATTAAGAGTTAACGTATCCAATATATTCTGATCATTGATGTCTACCGAATAATTTGGAAAGCAGTTAAAGTAAATCGGGCCATGAGCTAGGTTAGTTTGTAAAACTCCTAATAAGGAATCATCAAAGTTTAATAACCTATCATCCCTTAGTAAGAGACATAAATTTGTGTCAAAACCTAATCTGTATAAAGGTTTGACAGCAACTTGGACAAGTCCTATGTGGAGAAAATTATAATTTTCTTATACCTAGTTATATCATGCATAGATAACAACTTAATAGTTTCTGCAGAACTATTGATAGCAACTGTGGATTCACAAGTTTTAATATTGTAATTTTTACAAAATCAAACTTTCCTATATTATAGATTTGTCGGAATGGTTCCTTAGGGATATTCCAATATTGTAAAACATTCATATTATCAAGACTCATGATTAATACTGGGCAGTTATGTTATCAAGTTGGTTTTGACACCACTCAATACTATTTTTGACAAAAGACAGATTATCTCAGCTGGCGTTTAATAACCGTGTAGCTTCTTCAATGGTAATATTTACTTCTTCTAGAGTAATATTCCTATTGTCTCCTATATTACAAGCACAAGAACTCTAGGGTTCATTAATGAATTTTGAAATGATATTTTAGATTCAAATAATCTTATATAAAATAATAAATCTCGCTTTTTGAAAATAGAATTCCTATTCGAAACTGTTGTAAAATCTTATTCTTCTAGAAGAACGAAGGGTTTTCATAAACTTTTTTTTTTAGAAAAGAGTTGTATTTTGGGGATACTATCCTATATGGGTACGTCTACTATCTCTATTATGTTTATCCTACTTATTCTTGTATTGTAATTAGTAAGAGCTTACAGTTTATCTTTCTTAATTCTTATTAACTTGTTTCTCTAATGTCCTAATGTGTCTACCCTTTGTTTCTATGTGGTTTTGGGGATGGGAACACCCAACCTTGGCTCCTAATGGCACTCCTAGCCTTTGAGCAACAACGGTTTATTCAGTCTTGTCAACGTCTTAGCCGGAGATTAATCGGCAACCTCACAGTAAGACTCAAAAAGGGTTTAACAGTAATAGACTTTAGAAAATAAAGTTACTAAGCTCTAAGGAAGATGAACAGTAAACCTGACTTCTTAACAATATAAAAACATGACTGGATTATAACAGGATTTCAACTGAACCCTTGGATAGTATGAGTACTTAGCCACTCATACATGGCTCTGACTATTATACGGACCCTTATACGGACCGTATAAAGTTATACGGAACGTATAAGTGGTAGTATAACTCCATTTTCCAGAGATTGATTTCATCGATTCATTTGATCTCAAATCCTTATGGAACCTTCTTAACACTTTTTCAACACTTCATTAACTATCTAAGGAGCCCTATAACTCCTTCCCAAGACATTACTAAATAATCGCTAACTCGATACTTGCAAAACCCTCTCCAAACACAACTTATACTTTACTTCCTTCGACGAACATGGTTTCGCCGATTCATATAACTTTTAAAATCTTGTCGTATACACTTTAAAGATACCAAATACCATCCCTAAGGTCTTACAGACTTCATGTTCACCTTAGGCTTGCGTTAGTCTATTCACACCACAACAACACGAAATGTTAGAGGTGTAACACTCCTTTATACGAAAGTACATAAGGATCAGTCAACTTCTTCTTAATGTATAAACTTCCTTCAGAGCGACTTGCCTCTTTGACTTTCTCATTATATGAGCATTCACCTCTGTCTTAACTTTCTGGTCAGAAGAAACATATTACTTCCTCTTTGTACCTTTATATCCTATTCTCCTTTACTTGTCACACTACCTCACTAATCACTCTCCCCGACCTATGGTCATCTGCTAAAGTTTATACCAAAACTGGTTCCCACTTCATTGCTAACTACTTGCTCATTTTATTTGTCGCAATAGTCTCACCTATAGTGCGCACACTTACACAGTAGTTATCGGTAAGTTTCGGGAAATATCGGCAGAGTTTCCTCTATAATCATTACTATCCCAAACTTGCACACAACCCAGAAAATGCATTTAATACCTCACAAGACCAAATATAGAAGCGCACATAACATACAACTCAACCATAAAGGGCTTGTTAACATAAAAAGAATATGATGCGGTAATGCTCGTCTCATATATCACATCTGAACATCTTTTAACAAAACTCCAATCTATCCCCTTACACAGAGGCTTATGTACTCACAAATCATCTACTATGTACATAATCCCTTACTTTCTTTTACTTTTGTATTTCACAGCCGCTGTTAACTCGAACGTTTTACAAACTTCACTCTAATATTCACTAAGAGGGAGGCTTTACTTTCTTATTTTATCACTCGAATTTTGAAATTTCAACGATCGAAGTCCTTACCTTGATCCTGCTCTGGAACCTTGATCCGGTACAAATCGATCCAATGGTAGTTGAGGAAGTTCTTCCTCTTGTCGTCCTTCTACAAGCTACTCAGTCATACCCATTGCTTCTGCAAACGTACCAATTATACTGATTCTTCTAGTTCTACCACTATTTTTATTTGAAACTTGTTCCATAGAAACCATCAAATTTGGCTTACTCAAATTCTCCATCTATAAATTCCTCAACCTCGTAGAAAACCCCGCCTGATCAAATAATCTACCATAACACGGGGTCTGGAAATCAACCTCCATGGCTTGCCTGCTCCTTACCTGACCTATCGATTCTTCCTGAACCTTAGATGGGTCTGTCTCTATAGAAGACATAACTTCAGATGGATCTGTTTCAATAGAGGGCATGTCCTCAGATGGATCTGTCTCATAAGAATAACTTACTCTTGGAGCCCTTGAACCAACAATCTTCTTTCCCATAGAAGTCATCTTCTAAATACAAATCAATCAGATTTAGGATTGGGAATCTCATATCCTACAACTTGGCTCTATCGCACGATCTAGAATAGGAAAGGAAGGTAGCCATCCTAAATGTCCTGCATGCAACACACCCATAAACAAGACTCTACTAGACACAGCTTGTAGACAACCCTAAGACAAAACTGCTCTGATACCACTTTTGTAACGACCCAACCGGAGGGCCATGACGGGCACCTGACCGTATTAATCAAGTACCATCTGACATACATGTGTGACATCAATAGGAACATAGGTAGGCCGATAGGGCCATCATATGATACTGAATACACTTATAAAGAAAATATGCTTATATTAATCTGAAAGATTTATCTATATGGATATGCTGGACATACTATACGAGCCAACAAGGCTAACATAATCACCTATGCGATAACATATGAAATATTAAGTCTGGACATCATCTGACTAGACGTAACTGTCTACAATTCTCTGCTAGAAAACATACGTAACGTAGTCAGGACAAGGCCTATAAGACCATGCTGACTCCTGGCATCTCCGGAACAAATGGAATGCATCGATCTTATCCGCTTAGTTGACATCCTAATAGATGGATCACCAACCTATATCTCGGGACCTGCGGGCATGAAACGCAACCCCCAAACAATAGGGGAGTCAGTACAAATAACGTACCGAGTATGTAAGACATGAAAATAGCATATGCATAAGAATCATGAAAGGAGCTTGAGACGTAAGAGTCAATTTGTATATCTAATTATGTCTGTATAACTCTGCACATCTGAAAGTGCCTCTGAGGGCATATGCTATTCAATCTTTCTTTGAAAAATCATATACATATATCATAATACCGTACCTGACCATATAATATAGGCTCGGTGCTATCCGTACCCGGCCATGACAGGCTTAGTGCTATCCGTACCCAACTGCAGTGGTGTGCATAATAGGTGTTGTACCCGACTGACTATAGCGTGGCTCGTTGTCGTAAAATAAGTGTATACATATATATACAATGCATGAATGACTCATAGAATTAACTTTTGGCCCTTTCGGAGTAACGTAGGGTCGGTGACCTCCGAAAATCGTTATAGAGCTAGCATCGTCAACATATCTTACCTTTACTAGATCAATGATCACAAGATCAATTCAAGAATCGTAAAAATAAAGTAATAACATTATCAGGAATCAAAAGAAACATAAGCTTTCTAGCATTCTAAGAATGGAATCATTATGGATAACGTTCGTTCATTCGTTTCGTTCTTCCCATATGATTCATGCCAAAGATAAAGAAGGGATAACCTTAACATACCTGGATAATCTCCTTCTCAATCCACAGCCAGGCTTAACATAATCCTCTTGCGTCTGCAATTAGTGAAAGGATATCATCGTCAACATGTAAAGACATGACTATCATATTTCGCTAATCTTATAATCTACCGAAAAACGGGTAGTATTTCCCCTGTTTATACTACATCCAAAAGACCACTAAAGGTCATCAAACATCCTAACAACAACAACAATAACAACAATGGTAACAAAAACAACAATTCAATATAAGCTTCTCCAATTACCTTAACAACCATATCGAGCGACAAGCTCATTTTATAAATAACAAAACATAATTTGAATCCAATTCTAGTTCCATAAATCAGTCTACAACCTTCATATCATTATACTTATATTTACCATATCCTTTTCAGTCCAAAACATCATATGGATTATCTCTAAACCAGTCCATACGTTTCAACTCTTCAACCTTCACTTCCGAGTCCTAGTTTACATGTTTTCCTTCTTCATTTCCTTCCATTAATACATGAATAGTCTTGACAATAATAGCCACAACATAGTCAGGTTATATTCCATAATTTCCATAAATTAGAAATCATATTTACACCTTCAAAATAGTCCAACAAAACAGTAGCCATACTTTAGGCTATTTCAAAGTAATCTTGTAGTAATTTGCTCCAATCAGATTACTAACATATATTTTATCTTATGCACATCCAAAGAGATGTTAAAGATACCTTAAAAATTAGATATCACTCGAAAACCCCAGATGTTTTGGATTCCAATCACCCTTAATCACGCTACATCATCATAGGAATAATCTTTTGTAGTCTCTACCACCTTTGGAGGAAAGATTGGGTTGATTTCACCTTGGGTTTGGTTTGGAACCTTGAGAATGTGTGGAGAAGGGTTTTGGGAGTTATATTGACGAGTTGGGGAAGAACAATGATTAAAATGACGTCTACAACACAATTTATAGCTCAGAAGGTCGGCCACCACCATAGTTGTGCCCCAAACTAGCTGCATGTGCAGTCTCGGAAAAACGTGAATATCTCTCTAATCTGATGTCATATTTACAAACGGTTTTATGCATTAGAACCTAGATTTTTAGAGCTTTAATTTTATAGGTGGATCACCTTGGAACTTCAAGTAGATAGGGATAAAGGCTTAGTGACATCTGACCCAAATTTAAGCAAACTTATGAATGTAACTTGTGACGACTTTTGTCGACTTTTATTTTACAACTTACTTGACTTCAAAACTTAAAACGCTACTATCATATGACTAAAATACCTCATGAAATGAACCTTATTAGCATGTTATGTACCCCTAGTCTTACCCCAAAAGTACGGGTTATAACATTCTCAAATTTGCCGACTTTCGATGAAACTTATTCTTTCCGATTCATTTAACGTCCAAGCATTCCAACACATACCAAGCATGATTAAGAACTCTCATATAAATAGGATGATCATGTAGAATCTCTTATGACCTCGACCAAAATTTTGCTTTCTCAATCAACGTCGATTAACTCACGATGAAACTCAACGTATAAAAGTACGGAGTGTAACATCCTTCCCTCCTTAGGAACATTTGTCCTCGAATATTAAACTAGTGTCATTATCTTTTTGAACGTCAATGTTATTCCATATGTGCATAAACTCATAAAATAGCTCTCAGCTTGCCGCATAGATCTTCACATCCTAGATTTTTTATACTTGGGAGGTTTGAATGTTATGTGTCTCATTCTTTCTATATTGCGATTTCCAGTAGCTTTTAGCAGTAGCTTGTTACACCCCGTATCTTCGAAGAAGCACTTATAAAATTTGAAACATAAGTACGTTGAGTTATGGTTAAGTAAAACCACTTTGGAATATAAGGAGCTAGCATTTTTAAGTATACTTAATGAGGAAGGATATATATAAGGTATACTAGAAGGTTTTATAAGGAAATGAGTGGAAGGAATGGAGTAGTCCGACTTTGAAAAAAGGATGGGTAATGTTTTGTCTGAAAATTTTGGTCCAACTTGATGGACACATATCTCTTAGCATATGAAGTGTTTTAAGGTGAAGCAAAAGTCTAAAATGAAGTTTGTCGAGTCTAGTTTCCAACGCAACAAACAGCTCGTCGATAGAACATAGGAGTAGAGAATTATGGACATTACAAGTTCAGTTGACAGAGCAAAAACGCGTGCTACAGTACTGCTGATCGGAATTTGACCCTTATAAAATGGGTAAGAACCCCTTTTTTCACCAGATTTTGCTGGAAAATTCCAGAAATTGAAGAGAGAGAGTGAGGAAAACAAAAAGTGAGCAATTTTCAAGTATCGGAGTAGTGGTTTAGGTCCGGGTAACGCATGGTAGTGATTCTAGTATTGTTTTGCGGTGGATTTTGGCGTCGATATTGAGGATATTGCTGTATTAACAAGAAAAGAGGTATGAATCTTTCTCTTTTGGTATTATTTAAGGTTTATTTACGGAGATAAAGTCGTTAAATAATTGTGTAGTAAGTTGGTTAGTTGTGGAAGTTGGAAAACAGCGTGTGAGCTGTTTTATGGTACATATTGGTGTTGGAAATGATGTTGTTGATGTTGGTATTGTTGTTGTGTTGTTGGTAGTTGGATTATGATTTCGAGCTAGGCATATAAATAGGGGAGATGCTGCCCGATTTTCGGCAGGATATAAAATAGTTTGACTTGAGAGCTTAGCACAAATATACTACGATGAGTCTAACGATTGTGTGAATCCTCTTAAATGTAGACTTGAGAACTCGGACGAATAAGTGTAGATAATTGGAGGCTGAACAGGTATGTTAAGGCTCGCCCCTTTCTTTCAAAGGCATGATTCTTATGGTATGATTTCATAAATGTTTCAGTAACCTTCTTGTTTTGTCACGACCCAGCCCCGTGGGCCGCGACTGGTGTCCTGCTGGGACACCCCAAACGAACTCACACCCAGACCATCGTAATCAGACTCATCCAAACTCAACGTACGTTATTCGAACTCAACATCGGAATCAGACATCTATCAAACACTTATCCTAAGCAGTCGCCCGTACTGATCAGACAAATCACAAATCAGAAAGGAGGCGGAATGTACATCGCCAAATTTCACACACACACATCAGAAGGGTGGCGGAATGCACATCGCCCCCAAATGCATACACATACATACAAACTCAGAGGCCGACTTGGCCATAGTAGCGTACGGGCCGCTTAAGATCGTAAAACAGACTCACATGCAAACACACCGGACCCACGACCCACAAATCTGACTACAGGCCTCTAGACAAAACAGAACATAAGAACATAGGACGGGACAGGGCCCCGCCGTACCCACTCATCCAAATATACAGAGTACAGACACAACCAAAAGATATGTACCGAAAGTAGGCTCCGGATCAAGGGGAGCTCTTCAACACAGCCGAAAGAGTAGCCTAAACTGGAGGACCATCCAAACGAGCTTCGGTACCTGCGGGCATGAAACACAGCCCCCGAAGAAACGGGGGTCAGTACGGGAGACGTACTGAGTATGTAAAGCAGAAGGTACAGAAATTACAAACACAGCTGGAGTCAGAAAGAACAAACACACCAACATCGTAAACAAAGCAAACCTGTGCGGGAGGCGAACGTACAAATGCAAATCAAATCATGCATAGGGTATAGGAACGTGGTCACCCCCCGACGCTGGTGCCACAACACATCATAACTCCAGAAGTTTTCAAATCTCCGTACAGTCTCCAGACACATCATATCACACACACATCATATCATCAGAACATATCAAATGCCATATCACAACATAACTC